>NC_081566.1:54701302-54756696 GCF_022355385.1 Mustela nigripes
ATATATATATATATATATATATATATATATATATTCCTTTGTATATATAAGGGCAAACATGGTTTTTGTAAAATAAATCAGTTTGGAAATAAGAGGAAGGGGTGCAATGCCATAATATCCAAACCAAGATTAATCCAACAGAGGGTTCACAGTAAAATGATGTATCCTCTTCAGTCATGTTAAAGTCAGTCCAGAATATTTCCTTTCTATGGTACAGTGGTTGGTCCACTTGGCTTTGTTACTGGAACGCTTAGCCCGGATTCCACGCCCCCCACCCTCTTCCTACTCTCCCCCCTGCCCAGCTGGTGTCTGGGCGTGGGGCTGAGAAGAGGCTATTGCACAATGCTGCACAGCAAGAAAGGACCAGGCTCTGGCAAAAGAGCCCCCAGAGATCCGATCCAGCTGCTGGAAAAGGAATCTCATGGTATGTCCCCACCCTGTCCCTGACGAAATCACAAGTGATCTTGGAAAACTTACCAGACCTCTCGCTGGTTTGTACAGACACATCGAATGTAAGCAGCCCAGCCTGCAACCAAAAAAAGGGAACCAGGAGCTCTTAGGACCGGCTTCACTGTTCCAGTGTTCTGTGACCCTGGGCAAGGAGGGAAACCCCTTCCAATCTTTCTCAACTTAAAAGCAGACACAAAAATAATTACTTTCATGTCAAAAGAATATTATGAGAACACTCCAGGAATATGAAGATGATATTATCATGAGAGAAAAATGAGAAAAAATAAAAATTAATTAAAAATTAATTTTTTAAAAAAAAATTTAAAAATGAGATATGATGAATATCTCATATAGATAGATTTAAAATACCAGGACACTTTACAAATCAAGTTTAATAGGATGAATGTGGTACCAGAAATGGGACAATGTAAAATGAGAAATTCTGTTTACTATTTTTGGAGCAACTACTTAAATAAGCATTCGGTGTGTGTATGTGTGTGTTTTTCAGCAAATTTCAGATCACAGTCTCATGCCTCTTTCGTTTGACCAACAGCAACCATGTGAGGTGAGTAGGGAAGTTGATGTAGTCACCACCTTGTATGCGAAAATACCGTGGTTCTGAGGGTCTGGGTGATGTAGCTGAGCACAGTAATACCAGGGCTATAGTTAGAGTATTAAAAGTGCCATGGGGAAAGCTATGTCAAGAACAGATATTTATCCTGAGGAATATTCTTGAAGAATCTACCTGGCATTTCACTCTCAGGTGTAGATCTGCAAGGCAGCCAGAGCAAAGAGTCTCATTTTAGAATGGCTCCTGGTTCCTTGCAGTGCTTATCAGATTGCACATGTCTGCAAACATGGATTATATAAGGGCATTGACTGAAAAAGTACTGCAGCAACATAGATTAAAAAGCTAAGGTTAATGTTTTATGTAAATCATCAAGACACTAAGTGTTTCCTCTAGCAGAGTTGAGATAAGGGGACAATGAACACAGAAAGTTAAGGAGAAATATTTTCCCATTGAAGGCATTATTTTTCCTTGGCCTTGGTCTCTCCACTCCAATATTTTACTTTGAAATAATTTTCCAATGTATAGAGAAGTTGAAAGATGAGTATCATGATTGTCACTACTCATTCGTTGAACTATTTGTAAGTTTGTGCAGATAATTACAAGGTTTTACTTTGAAACATGTCAGCTTGTCTCTCCAAAAGAGAAGACACTTTGCTATGCAACTGCCATACCCTTTTCACACCCCTAAGAAAATTAACCATATTTCCTTGATATCGTCCAATGTTTACTCCATATTCAAAATTCTCAAATTGTCAGCACAATATTATTTGTAGTTTTCTTTTCCTTTTCTGAAACATAATCCAGTCAAACCTCACACACTGGATTTGGATATTATGCTTCTTAAGCCCTTTTTTTAAAAAATAAAGATTTTATTTATTTATTAGGGAGTGAAAGAGATAGCGCATGTGTGCACACAAGTGGGGGGACAGGCAAAGGGAGAGGGAGAGAGAGAATCTCAAGCACACTCCATGCTGAGCATAGAGCCCCATGCAGTGCTCAGACTCATGAGCCTGAGATCAAGACTGGAGCCAAACTCAGGAGTTCAACACTAAACCAACTGGGACCCCTGCAGGTGCCCCTTTTTATCTCTTTTATATTAGAACAGTTCCCCTACCTTTTCTTCCCCTTAACTTCAACTTTTTGAAGCGACAACGTTAGTGTTCTTGTAGACTGTCCCACATTCTAGATTTGTCTGCTTATTCCCTGTGGGGAGGTTTAACTTGTGACTATCCCATTTCCATTACCTGGATGGTAGGCACACTGACGTATTAATAAAGCTTTTGGCAAAAATACTCCACACATGCTGCTGTGTATTTTAGAGCGTATAATGCCAAGGGGTCCTGCTATTAATGATGCTAAATTTGATCACATGATCTAACAGGACCGTGAGATATTCCTTTAATGAGGGCCTATTTTTCCTTTTGGATTGGCAAGTCACGTGTGGGATGACATTGGGCCCCAGGGGGATGCTTTGCTCCCCAGTACTATTCAGTGAAATGCTTTTCATAGCCTCATCCTTGCACAGTGGTGATTTTCTAATTCTATCGTTCCACTCACATTTATAAGCTCACATTCTTCTTTTTTCCCATATTATTCTTTATAGAGAAACACTTTCTTCCATCTACTGTAAATAAACTTCATGTTATAAAAACAGAACAGAACAAATGCTTAATTCTTTCCTTTAATTGTTGATTTTCAGGAAGTGGTATACAGCATAATAACAAAATGTTGGAAGTTAAAAAACACCCTTTTAAAGTGTTCATAAATCCTGAGTTTTTTAGTAATCTGCAATTAGGTCAAGCCAGCAGTATCACTAGAAGCATAATCTGCTCGGTTGCAAATTTATAAGAGCTACGGAGAGGATGCTAGTAACTATTATCTACTTGCTTTAGAGTCTGTTTGGATATAGATGATCAAACAGTTTATCTTCTTGTCAGGAAGATATGAAAGCAAGGGGAGGTCTAAGATTATGGTTAAGAATGGTGAGGATAAGACTGTTTAAATGTTGTAGGGAAGTTTGGCCAAAAGTCACTGACAGGAGTTTAACTGTATCAAATGGCCCGGAAGCTTACTATGCATCTGGTTATTGGGGAAGGGACTGGAGAAATATTACTCTGATGGGAGAAGAAGGAAAGTGACTTGAGAACCTTTTGACTCTGTCCACTGGACTCAGTCCTCACCATCTCCTCTGTACTATTTAAGTCATTTGGACTCATGAGAACAAAAGTCCCAGAAGTTCCATTCAAGTTCCTGAAGAAGGAAATAATTGCAGATTTATTCTCCCTCCTTTCCATTTATTTATTTTGCCATAGAACATAAAAGGCATTTATTCCGATGCAGACCATAATCCAGTGATTCCCAAGCCAAGACAAAGTCACTGAGAGTTCTGAGATGCCGTAGAAGATGATCAGGGCTTTCCTTGTCCTTCTCTGCCCATCCCATTCCCTCCTCCCCCTCAAGAAGTGTACTAAAAGCATTGAGAACTCATAAAACCTATTGAACATTCTGTCTTCCTTTTTGAGGTTCCAGGCATTGATATTGTTCAAAACACCATAGGTGGTGGCTACTCGTTCCAAGCTCTTTGCCAGTCATTGGAATGGAAAATAGTGTGAGAAGTGGAGAACCCAGGAGACTACAGTGGAGGGAAGAAGTGGGGAGGGAGGGACAGAGGAGGTGGGAGTCGGTTCTTTGACTAGGATCTCATCTGCTCCATTACAAAAAAAGGCAGCCAGAACTGTGGTTTTCAAATTAACGGTTAAAAAACAAACACAAACACAAACAAACAAACAAATAAACAAACAAAGCATACTATGGAGAGAGTGCCCTAACGTCCTCTCCCTCCCTGTCTCGTTTATTTTGCTTTGTCTCCCTAAAGAAATATCATACTTGAAAATGTCAGTTGAAAATATCACACTATGTTGGCCCAAAGGGTCAGACCAAACCCAGGTCCCATGTATGGGGGGATGAGGCAAGGAAGGGGCAGTCGAGGACAAGCTGAAGGGGGACAGTCTGACCAAGGAGAGACCACCTCCAAGTCTCACTGTGGCAACCCCACTCTGGAGAGCAAGCAGAAAATGAATGCCAGCACCAATGTTAATGTAACAGGATAAGTGGGGGGAAGCTGCCCTTGGCAAGAGAAGTAAGCCTGTTCATTTTTAGAATATAAGAGGGAGTGTGAGACGGAGACTATGTACGTGCTCACCAGGTGCATTTTGCAAGCCTTCCAGTTTCATTTTCATTAGTTCCTCTAATATTATTGCAAGAGGCTTCAAAGCCATATATAAAGAGGCTTGCCATCTTGTTGAATTCATTTTGACTTCTGTTTGCATTTCATGGTTTGCCTACTAAAAATATATATATATATATATATATATATATATTTTTTTTTTAGGTCAGTGGAAAATAAAAAGCATCTTAGAAATTAGTGAGTTTTAGTCTGCGGGGGTTAGAGCCATAAGCAAAGTTCTGGTGACAGGTTTTTAAAACCTCTTGGTCATGAACTTGCCCAACTTATGATCAAGAGCAACGTATTGAATTTGTGGCATTTCTGTGATGTCATAGCTTTTATTTGCTATTGTTCTAAGAATTAAATAAGTTTCTTGGCAGAAGGCTTAGGAAGACATCGTAAGTTCTTTTCATTTCATAGTAGTGAGATAATACTTTTCTGTCTTATAATTTTATTTTTTTGTCTTTTTCCTAAAGAATGTGATTTTTCTCCAGTGTTTTCTAACACCTCCCCCTCACTCCATTTACTGGCTGGCCCCTGCCCCACTCTCAACTCCATCCCAAGTCAGGCAAATAATCATCCTGCTTTTGGTTTTCTCAGGGAAGAGAGGACATGAAACAATGCAGAAAGAAAATCCCACGACTTTTCAGTTTCAAAATAAAAATTTCAAACTCATGGCAAATGTAGAGTTTGAAAGTTCTTAAAGTTTGGGCTTGGGAGGAGGAGTATCTGAAGCATTTGCCCAAAGAGTCAGGATGTAGAATGACCAGATTTAAAAGATCAGCTATTTTTTCTGGCTCTTGACGTATATAAAGATTCCATGTACTACGAACAGAAAGGAAGAAATCAGAGGGTCTATCATAAAGTTGGAAGTTGAGCTGGGTCCCTGAGAAGTAGCTTGTGCCCTGCTTTTCCCTCTTCTCCAGCAGTTTCCACTTTGAGAGAAATGAGGATAGAGGTGTGGTTTTGCCCCATCTTGAGGTAAACATACATCCAGACTCTAGGATCCTCCCACACAATGGTTCAGGAGGCGTGAATATCTGTGGTAGGTCTGAGAGGACTCAGACAGTATTAGTCTCTTCAAAAGAGTGTGGCCTAGAGACAAATATTTTCTACACACTCATATGAACATACAATCCACTAAGATAGTTAAGACCAAGAACCCAGTACTGAACTCTGTAGACCCATGACTGGATTTAGACAAAGCCTGATTATATCAGCAACCCTTGAAGATTGATGATAGGTAGAAATGTCATGGATCTCATTAAGAATTTCATCTATGAGATTTAAAAATCAGATGAATCACAAAGAAAAAAACCTAAAATACTCTCAAATTTCAAAAGCTCTAAAAGTGCTTTATTTGGATAAACATGCATTTGCACAAATTGGGATGAGGAGCTAATAAAAAGGTAAACATGATTGGAAATTTTTGTCCAGACTTTCATTACTTTTATCTACCCTGTTTTCATTTTTAAGACAAGTGGCTTTTGTGGCCAGCAATTGTACAACTGATATTTACAGGTACTTGGAGTACCTAGTTCAGTACTTTTTTCAAGGTAGACTTCATTGCTTCTAAACTAAGAAACAAAGACTCATGTCTGGGGTTCACAGAGGCAGGCCAACAAGAGACCAATGAAAACATTTCTTCTGGAAGAAGAAAATTTTGTGGGAGGACAGTTTAGGAGAAGACATAGTCAACCTTCTAGTTAGTGAAGGCATCCAGGCATTGATTTTCATGCTGCATTTTCATTCAAAATTCAACAAGGTATCTATCTATCTATCTATCTATCTATCTATCTATCTATCCATCCATCTACTGTCTCTCTATCACTTATTTATTTAATGGAGCATTAAATCAGATTACATTCCCTTGTCAATCTGTAAAACTTGGAGCTGGCTTTCTCCACTGTTAGTTGGTGAACACACAGGAAAACTTGTTTCCCATTAACCCAACAAATTTGGAATATAAAACCACCGCCAAAGGAGGGGGGAAACATTCAAAGCACTCCAAGAAAAAGTAGAGATTTTTATTTTTTAAAATCATCCCCTCTATCAGATTATCTGGATGACCACTTCATTTTAATAGAGAACAGGATGTCAACTTATAATCATGTTTATATTACTTCAACCCCGAGTGTACAGGGTGATATAATGTGAGCGACAAAATGTTATTTTTCCAACTGCACTGTGAACCAGGAATATGGGAATGAGATTAGATGATAGCAGGATGGTTTTAGGATAAACTCTAGGACAATCTGTAAAAACCTGGAATGCATTTTCAAACAAGGTCATGGGAATTACCAAGAAGGTAAATCTTTGAGGTGGTAATGCAGATACTAAAATTTAAACAATACTGAGAAAATGTTAGATATACAACCTTTGGGGTGATTGGAAAGCCATTATTCCTGGAATAAGATAATTGAACAAATAATACCTCAAGGCTCAAAGACTTTGGAATTTCCCAGAACTAAGATCTAGTCTCTGATGTGCTAGACCAGCCTTAGTGGACAGAAGCCAATGACCGGCTGAACCTGCAAAATCTTTCCTGTCTTCAACATCTGTGATTTATAGAACAATGCCAAATATTCTCAAAATGTTTGCAATATTTGGCTATTTTTCCATCAGTGAAACTTAAGTGTCGATCTTTTCACTAAATGAATGTCAAATAAGTTTAAGATAATTGAGAAGTTCATGTTTTTACTCACTACCATCACAAAACTATGAATCTGAGTTCTAAAACTTCCTTATTCTTTGATTATAGAAAAATAGGATAGAGTGAAAATTTGGAAAGGTAATATTCAAAAGCAAGCTGCCCTGAGAGAGTGAAATGCTTGTCCAAAGAACATTTCCTTTGTTTTTTTCTTTTCTTTTTTTCTTTGTTTGTTTGTTTTTTGTTTCTGCAAATATTGCTATAAATGAGGAGGTTCTAAGGGGCTGGAATTTATCACCAGACATAAATGTTAAATATTGGTATTTCTAACTTCTGTATAAGAATCACCTGAAAATCTTTTTTAAAAAATTAGATTCCTGGGCATCAGTATAGACCTTCACTCAGAATCTCTAGAAGGCTCAAGGCTCCAGCATCTGCATTTTTAACCAGATTGCTAGACGGGTTTTCATATACTAAATTTATGAATGAAATGTCTAATTAAAAATCAGGTTGGAAAATTTTTAATCAGTTTCAGACTACATTTTAAATAAAACAGAGAGGTAATAAAATTTAGTGTTTAATGTTTCAAAGCACCTCAAAAATAGTGGGTTGATTATATATCATCACTATTATAAATAAAACTGGAAAGAACATAGAAGTGCATATATCTTTTCAAATTAGTGTTTTTGTTTTCTTTGGATAAATACTCAGTAGTGGAACTGCTGGATCAAATGGTGTTTCTATTTTTAAATTTTTGAGGAAATGCCATACGGTTTTCCACAGCGGTTGCACCAATTTACACACCCACCAACTGTGCACAAGGATTCCTTTTCTTCACATCTTCACAAACAATTGCTATTTCTTGTCTTTTTTATACTAGTCATTCTGACTGGTGTGAGGTGTTAGCTCATTGTGGATTTAATGTGCATTTTCCTGATGATTAGTGATGTTAACTAGCTTTTCATTTTTCTGTTGGCTTGAAAGTCTTCTTTGGAAAAATGTTTGTTCAGGTACTCTGCCCATATAAATAGATACAGAAGATTATGTATATATATATACATATATATATAAAATGAAATATTATCAATCATAAAAAAGAATGACTTCTTGCCATTTGCAACAACATGGATGGACCTAGAGGCATTATGCTAAGTGAAATAAGTCAGGCAGAAACACCATATGACTTCATTTATATGTGGAGGCTAATAAAGAAAGCAAACAAATAAACAACAACAACAAATAAGCAAAACAAAAAAGAAACAAACTCAAACACAGAAAACAAACTGATGGTAGCCAGAGGGGCGGGGATGGAGGGATAGGCCAAACAGGTGAAGGGAATTAAGAGGTACAAGCTTCCAGTTATAAAATAAGTAAGTCATGAGGAGGAAAAGCAGAGCATAGGGAGTAGAGTCAATGATAATGTAATAACATCATATGGTGACATATGGTAGCTACACTTGGCATGGTGAGCATTGTGTAAAGTATAGAATTGTTGAATCACTACATTGTGCAACTGAAAGTAATATAACAATGCATGTCAACTCTAGCTCAATAATAAAAATTAAGAATAATATTAATAAGAAATGGTATCATAAGTATTTGTATAAATGCAAAGTTGTTTCCAAACTATGTCTGTTGTGTAAGAGTTTTATATTTGATGCCCCAATCTTTATAATTACTATGCCCACATTTAATCTGACAGATTTCTCTTCTTTTTTTTTTTCACTCTGTTTTTCTTACTGACTCACCTTAATGAAGCCATTCCAAAGTATTTGATTTAAATTTTAAAAATGTACAATCCTAACTTGTACTTATATTTTACTGGTTTATGTAATATTTAAAGTACATAAATACCTTAAAAACACCCTGGCATAGGGGTACCTGGCTTTCCAACAATAGAGGAGAGGTTGTTAGAAGATAAACCAAGGCATAGTAAAGATTTTACGATTTAACTTGGGTAAATATCAATTCCGATCAGGTAGCACCAAACCGGAAGTCATCAGGAACATTCCTTGACAGGAACCAAGGCAAAGACTTAGATAGGAAAGGTGTGGAAACAAAGAAAGGATATTATTTTTTTTTAAAGGATATTGTTGGTTGGCCTTAGCTTAAAATCTAGTTGGCTGTTTGTGACTGTTTGCCTTAGTGTTTTGATTTCGTAACCTTGAGGCATTCACAGACTTAGATTTTGGTCTGCTAAGGTACGCCATCATTGTCATCTCAGTCTAATGGAGCCACCTCAATCTAATGGCCTCCTTTTTTAATTAATTTAACAGAGTACATAAACGATGCTTCACCTATGCAATTAGAAACCAGGCAGTCATAAAGTAATGTGGTGAAAGTGTTGTTCTTGACATGGAAAGACAAAAGCAAGTTTCAAAGTCATAGGACAATATGCATCAATCTTTTTAAAAAGGACACATACAATTGTGTAAAATATATATTTAAATGAAAATATGGAGGTAGAACCAATGTATAAATACTATCTAGGAGGACATATATAAAAATGTTAACAGCGATTATATGTGGATGATAGGAAAATGGGTGCTTTTTTTTCCTTTTGGTTTAAATGTTATTTCCCATTTTTACTGTATTAATCACAAAGTGTTCAAAAAGTTATATAAGCTAAAAATAAAGAAGAGTCTCTAAAAATAAGTGGTTTTATATTAAAAATGGAGTTCTTTTGTGTTCTGGTGACAGAAAATTTATATTCCAGACTTGCAATCTAGCAACCATACGGAAAAATACACTTTGGATGCCCATGGGAAAGCCTAGAGAAAGGCCCAGGAGTTGGGTGATATCCCTAGTTACAACTGAATTTCACAGACTTGCTGGGCCCTGGTATCACATTGAGGCATTCACTTTCCTAGACATCATATCTTATAAGAGATGGAAACAATCGTTCTAAATTTAACTGATTGGAAAACAGGAAGAAACTTAGACAAGTCCATTGTATAAAGAACTGTAATCTATGAAAGGCACAAAAGCCCATTTCTTACAGAATGCCCACAATGGTATTTTTTTTCAGGGCACAAAAAGTATCCTTGTCACTGACCCTTTACAATACTCTGGAAAAAGTTTTTAATTTTCTCAACCTTAAAAGAATACAATCAGCGCTTTTTATCTCGGTATTTAAAGAGGGAAAAAAAAACTAATTAAGAAACATAAAAGAGATCTTCAATGATTAAAAAAATAATAAAGAAGCATGGAAGAGAAAAGACATTCATGTTTGTTGTATATGAAGAGATTGTGGTTCCTTGGTTATGGTCATGATGTGGTTGGTCTTTGCCTTCATGAAAAAAACGTGGTCATCCATAAAGTCTAAAGAAATCCTCACCTGAGAGAAGAACAATGAGTAAAGGATCTAAACTGAGTTTGACTCTAATCCCAGTTCCATTTATAAAACCTTCCTTGGAAATGCTCATCCCCTTTGGTTTTCCAGAAAGGGCCCCATCCTGACCACCAGTTCTTTGCTGTTTTACTTTCTTTTTTGCCTCATCCTGGGTGGCATTTCCCAAGACTGTCTC
The DNA here is from genome assembly GCF_022355385.1 of Mustela nigripes. Taxonomy (NCBI): domain Eukaryota; kingdom Metazoa; phylum Chordata; class Mammalia; order Carnivora; family Mustelidae; genus Mustela; species Mustela nigripes. Next base: position 54,711,727 of record NC_081566.1, read on the forward strand.
CTCAGAACCTCTTTATTCCTTTACTACTCTTTTACCTTCGTAACTGCTCAAGTAATTGTCAAGTTAATGTCCTTAGTCCTGGGACAATCAGGGGAGGCTTTATGGAGGAGGCAAAAGTTTTAGAGCTAGGATAGATTTCAGTTGGGAAGATGTATACAGGAGAAAGGGAATTTCAAATAAGGGGAAGAGTATGAACTAAAGTACAGAAGGAAAGAAGTCCCAGATGTGTGAGGGAGACTGCTATGTTGATAGGAAACTCTTTGAGCCATATAGGACAAATCTTGATCTTTCTCTGCTGATTACTCAGACAAGAGCTTATTTCATCCTCTTCTTGTTCTTTATTAGCTATTACAGTTTATTCTGATGCTCAGTGTTCTGAGAGGGTTGCTCATATAACTTGTTTTATTTATAAAATGGTCTTTTACCCACAATTGAAAAAACCTAAAGGTAGCAATGCTCCAGTGATGTGTCCTACATGGCTTGATACTCTACTTATCTTATTTTAGTCCATACTTGAACCAGCAAGATGCAAACATATCTCTTCTACTGTGTCGTTGTAGAATGTAATAGTCAAAGACTGAGTCAACTTTATTTGTTTGGAATGGTATTCTGTACGACACACTGCAAAGTAGATACTTCATAGCTGCTTTTTGACAGTTTTTATAATGCATGATACAATCTTCATAAAGAACTTTCAATTCCATGGTGAACATTTTTTATTTGACCTAGGAATCTCACACTCGGGACACACGACACACAGCAAGAGCGAGAAGGAGAGAGAGAGAGAGAGAGAGAGAAGTTTCCTGAATGAAGATGTTCACTAAAGAAGTTTTAAATATCCAATAAAAACAGTTTTTAAAAACTAATACATAATGAGTTCTTCTTAAGTGCCAGACACTGTATTAAATGCTATATACACATTAGCTCATTTAGTCTTTCACAATAACCCCATGATGTAAGTGGTATTACTACCATTTTACAGATGACGTAACTGGGCATGTAAAGTTAATGTCACATGCTCAAGGTCATACAACTGGGAAATGTTCAACAATAGCTAAGTGAATTTTGCTACATCAGCTCAATGGAAATACTTTCAAGATCATTATAAAGACTAAAGAAAGATTTAAGAATTCTTGCAAGTTTAGTGGAAAATACAGTATTATATGTACACACACACACACACACACACAATTAGCAATGTTTTAAAATTGTAGACCTAAACAATGTTAGTCTAGGAAGGAGAAAAAAAGTGTTTGGTATATGGATAATGTATTTGGTGTTTTTAGTTCTTTTAGTCCAGATTATCTTTCATGTAATTTTATGTGCTTTTAAGAAAAGTAATTATCATGCTTAGCGAAATAAGTCAAGCAGAGAAAGACAACTATCATATGATCTCCCTGATATGAGGAAGTGGTAATGCAACATGGGGGCTTAAGTGGGTACGAGAAGAATCAATGAAACAAGATGGGATTGGGAGGGAGACAAACCATAAGTGACTCTTAATCTCACAAAACAAACTGAGGGTTGCTGGGGGGGGGGGAGGGGGGGAGGGGGGGTGGGGTTATGGACATTGGGGAGGGTATGTGCTTTGGTGAGTGCTGTGAAGTGTGTAAACCTGGCGATTCACAGACCTGTACCCCTGGGGATAAAAATATATGTTTATAAAAAATCAAAAAAAAAAGAAAGAAAAAAAAAAGAAAAGTAATTATATAAAATAGGATAAATATAAATGGCCATTAACATATTCTTGTGCTTCTGTAAGAGTTCTGGAGAATGATATGGTAGCATTCTAGATCTTTCTCTTCTTAATCACTATTTATCCACTACCAATCTTCTAGGTACGCATGCTGTCTTGGAAATTGGAAAAAGCAACCAAGAGGGCAAAGGTTAGATCCTAAATTTATATTTAATTTTTCTAATGTCTCTCAAAGCTGCTTTGTTTACATAGGCTAAGAGAGTCAGGACATTGAGATATATTACCCAAGAGGCCAGGATGAGGTTGATGCCCATAGGTCTCTCTCTGAAATGGACAGAAATGCTGCTTTAATCAGCATTTTCATTTTGCTCTGTAGATATATTGTTTGTTGTAATCAAGCAGAGAGAAACAACTTAGCTGTTAGAGCTCTGTTGTATGCTTGTTGGCAAGTGCTATGTAATATATTTGACATTCTTTGGGGTAGAGATAATTATGGCTTTAGTTCCCCGGTCCACCCCCTGCAAACACACACACACACACACACACACACACACACACACACACAGAGCTTGAAGGGAAATATACCAACAAACAACAGTATGGAAATCAATTTTATGTGGTCTCTGAAGTAAAGTCTTCACTTATTTGTATCAGGTTGAGGCAAAATCTGAAATAGCAGAAAAGCAACACCGAGAAACTAAAATGGGCAAAAACTCTTGAAAAGATAACAGCCAGTATATTAACCTTTAAAATAATTTAGGGGAACTGCTGTGCAAATGCAAACCCTACACCCACAGCAGCAAATCTCTGGTTCTGCAGGAGAGACAGGCACATCTGTTTCTGCACACATCTGGGCCTCGACTACCTGGCCCTCCATCCTAAGACTGACACTCACAAAACCCATTGGAATAACCTACCCATCTAATAGGGTGCTTTCGTACTTGCATGTAATATGAAATCATAAATCCTACATCATTTCAGATGAGCAATGAAAACGGAAAACTTTAAAAGTTTGTACTTTCCACAGGAAGTCTCAGTCCCCCCTGAACAGATGATTTTGATTTTGGAGTACACAGTGGGCCTTTAAGTTCTTCAGGTTTGGGGAGATGTTAAATTCCAAGACTCCTTCACTATCCTAAAGAAACAGCAATAAAACGTGTTTCAGGATTCAATTCTTTCAGCTTCAGAAGCTGAGACGGATGAACTAGTTTGGGGGAAATGAGACATGACCAAACCCCTCACCTAAACAAAAATGACTCCAAACTGAACTTTTCCCAAAGTTCACTGTACTCAGTAATAGAAACTTTCTTAAAAGGAAATCCTGATTCTATGTTACGTATTATCCTCTTCCAATTGTGTCTTGAAGTAGGAGGCCTGAATCGAAGTCGAAGGAACAGGTAGATCCCTTTTCTCCTTCCAGGGCCAGTGCACAGCCCTGAAGACCAGCAAGGTGTCAGAGCGGATGTTTTCCTTCTGAGCCATTGCTGAAGCCATGACCTCCAGAAACTTGAATCAGCATTAATGTGGTTAAAAGCAAATCTTTTAAAGAAGTTTATGAGCCCTTGCCTCAATGGATCAAAGACATGCTCTGAATCAAACTATCCTAACATCAATTCATCCTAAAATTTCTTTTAATCAATAAAATAAGGGGCACCTGGATGGCTCAGTCAGTTGAGCATCTACCTTCTGCTCAGGTCATGAACCCAGGGTTCTGGGATCGAGCCCCACATGAGGCTCTCTGCTCTGCGCGGAGTCTGTTTCTCCCTCTTCCTCTTCACCCCTGACCCTACTCATGCTCCCTCTCTCTCTCTCAAATAAATAAATAAAATCTTTAAAACAATAAAATAAAATAATTTACCAAGCCTTTGAAATTGACCATCCACAAATTTTAATTGACAATGTATGATCATACAGGAATTGCCACTGTCACAAGAAAGAAATTAAACATTACATAGATTATGTCCCACAAGCTTTTCAAAGAGCGAGTGATCACTTTTATCATCTGTGCAGTCTGGCCAGTGAAATAAAAGACAACTGGTGTGTGTGGTATTATCTTGTGGCTGTGGAAGAGGGAATAGGTTACTGGGTCTTACCAGGAGAGAAGCTATATATTCAACCCTTTCATTGAAACAAGACCACAGGACTGCCAGCTCTTTAGGAGTGAATGTCCCACAGCAGAAAGAACACTCAGAGGCAGCTAGAACGGCTACATCTATGGGAATCTGAACAAACTCATTAATTTTTTTTTAAGATTTTATTTATTTATTTGACAGAGATCACAAGTAGGAAGAGAGGCAGGCAGAGAGAGAGGAGGAAACAGGCTCCCTGCTGAGGAGAGAGCCTGATGTGGGGCTCGATCCCAGGACCCTGGAATCATGACCTGAGCCAAAGGCAGAGGCTTTAACTCACTGAGCCACCCAGGTGCCCCAAACTCATTAATTTTTGACACCTGCTCTACCATTGACAGAATCAGGCAACCGTTCCTGAACAGTAGTGTGCGTTTTGAAGAGGATACTCGAGCTTAATTTTAAAAGGCCTTCCTTCCCTTTGTTGTTTTGAAAGATTTTTCTTGTATGTTCTTTGGCAACAAAGAATTCAAGTATGCTTAGAAATATCAGAGATGAGAAGAAAAATGGGACCAGGGAGTGGAAGGAGACACTCTTCAGGAAAAGGTGGGTTCTCTGACAACAAGAATCTGTCTGAGGGTGACAGTCTGAAGGAGAGGAGGATTGAGGGCCTGTATTGGGGACACAGCAAGGGAAAGCTAGAGAGGCCAGGCTTAGGGAGGCGGCAGAATGGGTGGGGATGTATTACAGCTCTTAGTAGTCTGAGCGGTGACTATCTCATTACGGTGGGAGGAGGGTGTGGGAGAAGATGAGTGACTCATTTTAAGTCAAAGGAGATAGCGTTTGATGTAGGCAGGATCAAGGAGACTAAAGATGTAGTACTAAGTATCGAATTAAAAAAAAAAACAAAAACATTATACAGAAATCCCCAGTAAAGCTATCCTTCCTTTCCATTTAGAAAACAGAATGAACAGAATAAACTCACATTGACTGCTTTGGAAAGAGGAAATCACAGAGAGGGCAAAAGCAGGACTGAAATATATATACAAAAAGGCACCTTTTCAGGGTCTGGCACCAATCAGACACCTTCAGCAAGTCTTATGTTAGATGATCTGATTATGAATTTGACCAAAAGAAAGTAATTTTTAATAAAGCTGCATAGTAATTACAATGCGGTTCAATAAATTATTCTCTGCACTTCTCTAAAAGTTTGAACTATTTCAGATGTTCTTAAATAAAAAGAAGAAAGAAATTGTAAGTATAAAAGACACACATGGTCTTGCAAATTCAGATAATCCCACTGGGGAAGTGTTTAAGTAATTGATTTTGAGTAACTTTGGCCTGAAAGTGAAGTCTTACTGCTTTCCCAAGTAATCTGGGGACTGAATGGGAATGCAGATGGTGTGATGGAAAATTTTAAAGACTTGACCCAAAATGCTCTATTCTTTTATTTCACCTTGTTGACTTGAACAAAATAAATCTCCATGTCCATAGTTTCAAGAAGCATCTGTTTCTTGTGGATATACAAGGTCTAAAAATGCATAGCATATGTGTAAGTTGCACCAAGAAATATGGCCACAATGAACTCAGGTAAACCTCAGACATATCTACCTCAAAGGGCTTGTGCCTACAGGTTTGTGTGAAATGGGTTTGGGAAAGACCACACCAGGTACCTGGTTCACACCAGGTATCATTAGTGCCATCATTTCTACTCAATTCGATTTCTGTTCTATTGTCTTCTCTAGCTTTTACAAGAAACTTAGGGAAGAGGAACTCAAAGCCTGCACTCAGTCAAGGTTCCTTACCCACATGCCTCCCTTCAGCTTCAACCAAGAGTTTCACTGGTTTCAAGTAGTTGTTTTGCTACTTTGCTGACAATATATAGTAACTTGTTTACTGTAACTCATACCTTCTTTTCCCTAACAAGTGACATTTTGGTTCACCCATTTCTGCACCTCATAAGAGATGACTCATATTCTCCACTAGCCACATCATCAAAAAGTCTTAATCAAAACCATGTTATTGCAATGTGAGTTTTCTGGGTTAGTTAACTTTCTCAGATTTATATATTCCCATTGGATGTAATTCTTACATAAGTCACCTACTGTTTGCTTATGTAGGGTTAACTATTCCTTTACCCTAATGTCTATATTCAACTTCCTTTAACCACAATTATATTTTACCTTTCCAGAAAACATATTTCCTTTCAATATCCAAATGATGAAAATGTCTCTGTATTATTTTTTTCAGAGGAAATTCTTATCTCCCCAAAGTGTTGGATGACCCATTTGAAGAAAGGATTGGAAATGTATTCTAGTAGAATCTTCATTGACATCAGATAAGTTCAGGCTTACAATTCAACTGAAAGACAGTTTGCATATTTTAGGTCTCAAGTCATTATTTAAATCTTTAACAATAGTCATCCTTCATAATGTAGAACCAAACGAATAACATTATTTATTTAATCTGTCCTAGTATTATTTAACAATTTCAAAGCAGGTTTTTAGGAATTCTTTTTTCTTCTTATGTATCGATGCTTGTGCTATCTTTAATGAGCAATCCTTGCTTGAGAGAGTTTTGAGTGAGAGGTGGACGCACGTAGCATGCCTTTTCTCCTTCTCCTCTCCACTTCTCACTTCTAAATGAAGATTTGATGAGATTTCAGTTCCCAAAAGAACTGAATTTTCCAAAGGCACAAGGGTTTGATCACTTTATTTGTACCACTTTCCGGAAAGAAGAAAATATTAATAATATCAATAAATTATTATTAATAATATTTATTATATTAATAAATATTAATAAATTATTATTATTATTATTTGTTATATTAATCTAATGCTGCTGCCATGAATTATCATAATTTCACAACTTAAAACAATATAAATTTAGTGTTTCATAGTTTTATGGGTCAGAAGTCTGAGTGGTCTTGACTGGATTCTCTGCTCAAAGTCTCACAAGCCCAGAGTCAAAATGTCACCTGGCTGGGCTCTTATGAGGAAGTTCTGGGAAGAATCTACTTGCAGGATCATTCAGGTAACTGGCATATTTAAGTGCTTTGTGGTTGTTGGACTGAGGTCCCTAACTCCTTGTGGACTGTCAGGCAACAATCTTTCTAGAGAGCAACCATATTCCTTGGTTTATGGAATATCTTCCATTTTTAAACTCAGTAGCTGTGGATGAAGACCTCCTCATGTTGTGAATCTCTGTGACCGCCCCTCTGCCCCATCTTACCTACATCCCTCTGACTCTAGCAGCTTTGAAGAGCTCATGTGATTGTTTAGGTCTGCCTGGAGAATCCAGGGTAATCTCCCTATTTTAAGGTCCACAGTCCTAATGACACTGGCAAGTTTCCTTTAGCCATTAAACACAACACAGGGAGGGCATATTTCAAAAGGGGGTGTTATTGTGCTCAACACATTGAGAGATGTTATGTGTTTTGTTTTGTTTTGCTTTCATTGTTTTTGTTTTGTTATTGTTTTCTTTTGTGAACAGAATGGGCATCAGGAGATGAGAACTTGAGAAAAACAGAGTATTTTCTTCTGCTAGTTTAGCTGCCAAGAAAACAAACAAACAAAAAAAGAAACAAACCAAAAAAAAAAAAAAAAAAAAAAAACCCAAAACTCTAAAATAACCAAAAACATCAGCTAGGTAAATTAGTAAATTTGAGGGGCCCTGTCTCCTTATGACATTTTAAGAGACAGAAGTTCACTTAGCATGTGCATTCCTGAAATCCAGATCATTTGGGTAGTGCTTTCTCTTAATGATACATCTTTGTATAATACTGTGTTAAGACCTATCAGCCTTATTTTCCAACTTTTTAGGAGAGATTTGAAGCAATAGAAGTATGTGAGACTATAGTAAAAAACTCATTCTTTTTGGTTGAGGGGGTATTTTTGATTGAAGAAAAGTCATTTTTACGTGCCATATGTGGTACTGTATAGGTGTGCACACTGTATAGATGTGCTGTAAGCTAATGTCTGGGAAAGTTCAGACTGGCTTTGAAGATGGTAGAAAGGAAGTTTGTGCATATTGAGCATTCCTACCTCAGCTCTTGTCAAGCGTCTAAGGATCTGAGTGTGGCTTAGGGGAAAGAGGAAACTGAGTAAATCCTTGCCTACTGTCCCTCATGGGGATGTGTCCATGGTGGAGAGATTGGTCAGAAGCCCCGAGGGGCAGGAATTTGCTAGTTTAGGGAAGGAGTCTGGAACTAGGGGTTCCCTGGCATTTAGCTTCCCCTCGCCGTCCTCTCTGTTGGGTACACCCACGCAGCATGGGCTCAGGTTCAGCCTCCAGATCCTGACATCCAGATTGTTCATACTATGGAACTCCCCTTTATCTGCAGCACCTCCAACTTTTCTATTTATGTTCGTGGGCTTCCCATGGCACGGCTTCCTATAAGTACTATTAGGAAATGGAACTAGCAATTATGTGGAACCTACTAGATGCCATGTACTGTTAACATACATTACAGAACTACATTCGGTCTTTAAAACCATCTCATAAGGCTACGAGAAAGGTATTTTTAATTTCCTCACAATGAAATTGAGATTCAGAGGATCAGCAATCTGTTCAAGTCACATAAATGTCAAATAGAATTACTATGATTTGAACCCAGAAATATAAACGGTATGAGATTGCCTGGCATCTTAGACATCCGTGATACTAGGATAAACTGTAAGCTTTAGGTAAAAGAAGCCATTAAAAACATTCCTTATCTCACGCATTACAGTCATTCTTGTCAAATGGGCAGCTTACAGCAGATCTCTTCTACTTAACTGGTTCCTCAGACTTTGGTTTTTGAGGCATTTCTGAGATTTTGAACTTATTTTTTCCTCATGAATTTTAAAACATTGACTATTTGCAATAATGGGGACTTCCACTACTCTAGTTGAGTTTTTTTTTTTTGGGCAACTTTGGAACACAAGGGGTTAATCTGCTCCTCAATTTGCCTATAGGCTGCCTTTCTGCACAGCAGGGAGTCTGCACCCCCTTCCCCCCAGGAGACAGGCTCAGCAGCATTGAGATTAACTGGGAGCTAGATGCAGGCAAGTAGCCACACCAGACTGATAAGCATCCTGGTTCTGACGGAACACTTAGAAATCATTTTAACTTTTCCAGACCTAATGCAGTTAAAGATGTGGGGGTGGGAAGTCTTCTGGTGGGTTATACAAATAGCTTCACTCCAGGAACTCCTCTTCATCTAAGATTAGAAACAGTCGCACTAACTGGGGAGAGGGGTCCCGGTCATATCAAACTGACTATCACATGATCTGCGTTTACTCTTAAACACGGGGTTTTTTATTTGTTTGTTTTGATGACTGCATGGCTTGGCTTATGGTTGTCAGTCTGTTAGAAAATACTGTCTCTCACAGAAAGGCTCTGTAGGTACGGTCTGCCCTGCGGACTGCACAGTCTTTGGCTACTTAGTTAGGAACCATCTAGCATCGGTCTTTCTGTTTACATGGGGCCATGATAAGAAGTGAGGCTGACAGACTCCAGTCCATTTCTGCAGATGAGGATGCTGAGCACATTTTAGAGACCTTCATGACAGTCTGTGGTATTCCCAAGCCTCGAGAGTGCCCAGCAGTACAGGTATTTCTAAGAGAATGCATAAAGCAGGGAGGAAGGTAGAAATGGTGTTTAGCTGCTACATACTAGGACAGCCATGGGCTTGTTAAAACACCAAAATGCTCTTGTAACAGCTGGAACATAGTTTCCAGGATGGGTCCTCCAACTACCTTCCCTGGGCACCCTGGTTCCTCTGCGGCTCAGCCATTAGCCAGCTCTGGTGTTAACTATTTTAAATATTGTCACTGGAGAAGGGGAAAGCCTTTTAAGGTTTTCCCTGGTTGAGGGCAGGAATTTAGGAAGCAGAGCCTCAACCTATTTCATCCAAAGGAAAAAGCCTGGGTCTGGGCCCTGCAGAAAACCACCACAGGGTGCCTTTCCAATCGTCCACTGAGCCACTCCCATGATAATTCCTGAATGTGTATTCACTGTGTTGGAAAGAATTTAAGGGGAACCGGGCATCTCCATGAAGTGTTTTAAACCTCTGTGACTTCTCATCACCCAGAGGTGGTTGCAGAATTCTGAGTCCTTTTATTTTATCAGCTGTTGGGAAGGCCCTAGCAGGTGGATAAAGCAGGTTTCAAGGAAAATTCCATTATGAAATTCAACCAGGTGGCCCAATATTAGGCCAACAATTCACACGTGGGCATCTGAAGTCACATGCCTGGTTCAAATGTCCGGGTGACTGCATACGGTTGTTCTCTTGAGTTTAACAAGAATATGCTTCAGAATCAGGCATACTTCAGAAGAAATTTTGTTCTCTCCATCACTAGCTCTGTGATCTCTGTCAAATTATGTAATTTGTCTGAGTCTCAGCCTTAGAATATGGACAATGAGAATAATATATCACTCTTAGGGTTGTTCTGAAAATGCTGGTTTTTCTTTCTGTTCATAAGGTAAGAATCCCCTGAAAATTGGGCCGTGCAGTAGTCTGGTACTTTATCATTGTACAGGACAAGTGACAGTACCCAAAGGTAAGGTAACTGGTCTGTCTAACTCTCCTGCGTCTTAGAGCCTTGCTCATTTTAGACCAGTCCTACCTGGATCATGTCACTCTCTCACCCCTACTTTCTTCTTGGCACATATATGTTTAGACTTACAGTGAGCTGGTGGCTCTACTTGATTACATGTCTATTTAGGGCTTCCTTAATCTTTCATGTGTTTGAGCTTTCTTGCCTTTTATGTCAGAAACTACTTAAGGCTAGGAGCATGAGGCTTCTAGAGAAGACCAAGAGTCCTTGGTCATCAGTGTTGGTGACTAATAGAACGACCCATGTGCTAGGGTATGAATATTTGTGTCCTCCTCCGAATTCATATGTTTAAATCCTAACCTCTCACAGGATGGTATGAGGGGTGAAAGCGTGGGAGAGTCCTAGGTGCTTTGAGGCCTCTGCCTTTATAAAGAGTTTCTAGAGAGCTCCCTTGCCTCTTCTGCCACATGAGGACAAAGCAAGAGGTCAGGAGTCTGTAACCCAGAAGGTGGTCTTCACCAGACTCAACCGTGCTGGTTCCCTGATCTCCAGAACTGTGTGAAATAAATTTCTGCTGTTTATAAATTATCCAATCTATGGTATTTCTATTAGAGCCGTCCAAATGGATTAAAGGTTCTGTCCAGCCTAGATGTAGCTCACCATTCTCTTCCCAGAGATCACTGGATTGAGAACTACAATTGATCAGAGCCCACGGCACTTATGGATCCCTCCCGGGGCTAGATCTTTGCTGCCTCATTTACTCCCACGCCACACTTGGAAATGGAAGGTGCCATTATCTTCACTTTGCTGTTGAAGAAATGCCACTCATCCAAGGTCAGATGGCAGAGACTTGGACCTTGTTTAGCTTGTCTCTAGACACCAGACTTATTTACGTTTTTATCTTGCCATCTCTATAACCCCCGACATGTCCTTCTTCTAAAGCTGTTCAAATGGCAGCTCATTACTGGGGTGAAGCTCTGATGGGTGAAATGATATCAATTATGAGGGCAGCTCATGGTTTGAGAGGCTAATCCTGGTCACCCTGAGTATTGCAAAAGAGACGTTTGAGAAGGTCATGACTAATGCACAAGGAATATCAGTCTAATGACACTCAGCAGGAATGGTTGGGAAATGAAAGTTACATCCAGGAAACCTTCAAATCACACTATATGTTACCATATGATGGCCTTAAAGGTGGAATCTGATTGACACCTGAGAGTAACAGATTTTTGTGAACTGATCTTTAAACTCCCTGCTGAGTGTCCTGTGTGTACAATGCACAAGTTGAATACAGACACACAGGGTTCAGAGAAGTGAGAGAAGCAGACAAAGAAAAGCCATGCTTTTTTCTTTGTAAGTGTCTATGAAATCCCTGGATCTGAAGCAACATAGTCTGAGGGAGGAGGCAACCTGGCACCGAATCCCAGCCAGGTCATTCTTTAGATGTCGGACCTTGACAGAATCACTTAAACCATCTGGGCCTCAGGTTTACTCATCTGTAAAATGAGACTAATAATAGCCAGCACCTCCCTGAGCTACTGTGTATACCAAAGGAGGTACTATTTATAGAATGAGCAATGTCCATGCTCTGTACTCGGCAGGTGGTTCCCCTCTCTTACTCCGCCATTCACATGTGGAAATAGAAGTAGACTGACCAGATCCTATATGGGAGATGAATGGGAACCAAACTCAAGACGACTGGTATCATTTTCTTAAACATGCATACGGACAAATACACATAAGGAGTGTGTGACAGGATAGGAAGCTAAGAATTGCATCCAAGGACAACAAGCCTTGGGGTGGTTTCAATAAAAAAAAAAAAGAAAAGGAAAAAAAAAGCTACATTGTATATTTTGGAAAGTCACTTAGGGCTAAAGTGTTACCCCTATGGTCATAATTTTGCGTTGGGTCATGGAGATCTATGCATGCATCTGAGGGATCGAATTTTCCCTAGCAGTGTTGAAAAAAGACGCACAAATAAACTTGTGTCTCTATCGCAGGCTGTTGCCTTCCATATTCATCAAAGCAAGAATGGTGAGTGTTAAATCTCTATGTGTTTGACAGCTATTTCTCGGGAACAACTGGTGAGGAGTTTGGGCCCAGAGCTGGCCTGCCCTCCAGACTTAGATACCGCTCCCATTATAGGATTTCGCTGGAGCTAATCATTTACATAAAAAGAAGAGGAAAACTAAGGCTTAGCCAAAAACAGCCCCCAAGTCCACCCCCACCCCTGCTGCCATAAAGCTGATATAGCAACTGGGATTAACATGTAACCTGAACCAAGGGAGTTTTTGCAAATAAGATGAAAGCTGCCATTTAAGGTTTTTCAATGGCACCAACTGGATTAGATTTGCTCCTGAGCCAGGCGTCTTTTGACAATCCCTGGGAACTGTGTCTACTTACTGGAAGGCAGAGTTGATGCATGCAAAGTCAATTAAAAAGCTAAATGCATAAAAGACAGTGGCTCGACACGTTTCATGGTAAGCATTTTCCAAACAACCCTGGCTTTATTGATTGGAACTTTTTATGCAGAGAAGTGGCAGCGTGAGCAGTGATTTGAAACTGAAATCTGCAAATCAAGGACTAAAAACAACTGAATGTAGAGGATCAGAGAAATGCTACACCAGCAGAAATGCTTCTGTGAATCATACCTCAATCTTATGCAGGACTTTTATATTTTTAATGAGATCCTTTATACTGATATTTGAGTATGAGTGTAGTGTGTGTGATATTAAAATCTTAGCTTCCCATACTTTGTGTCATTTCTTGCCAACTGTATCCCCTTTTCGCAAGTGCCACATGAGTAATACCTTTGTTGTCAGGGGAAACGCTGGTTGAGCTGAGGTTTCTATCCACGATGCTGGTTATTTTTGTCTTGGAGGATCTGTTGCCTGCCGGTAGTATCCTCATGGACTAAGCCCTTGGACCATATGTCCCTCTGTATTCTACACATTAGAGATTCCTTATAGGTAAAGTTTGTTCAGTGGGAGCTGTAACAAATGCCCTTGAAAAGATTCCATTAGGTTTTAGGAGAAAAGAAGGTCTGAAAGGAGTAAATGATTTACTGCGTGCCTTTTAAATATCACAGACATAGGCATACTGCTAGGTCTTCTTCACGGGTATTTCATAAAGGTCCTAAGAATAAAACATCAACTCTGTGTGTCTAGGAACTTATAAAGATCTCAATTCGTCATGTTGCTTTCAAAATACGACTTGGCGATATTTTAGCACATTTCTTTCTTTGAATTTATAATCTTCTATCTTTTATAATGTTGCATATCCATCTTAAGTAAATGGTAAAATGTGTTTCTTATAAAGTCGGACTGTTAATACTAAATTCAAATTATGTTCATTGCAACATTGTATGAAAAACTCTGATAAATCCTTGGACTGATGTTTTAGGCTACTCCTGGTCAGCCCTGATTTTCTGTAAATTAGTTCTCTTATCTCAAAGCCTGTGGCTTACTTTTGTATCTCTAAACCTGGAACAATATAGAGTCCTGGAGAAAGATGATATTTCACTCAGTGCCTTTTTCTCTTAGTTCGAGTAAGTTCAGACTTTCTGGTCCTTTTCCTATCACTCAACACAGTTAGCAAATCTGAGATTACAGAGCAACGTAGAACTAAATTATTCTGAAAGCTTTTAAGAACTCCTGCAGCAGACTTAACTTCATATATCCTTTGTCCAACTTTTACCATATGCTCATATCTTAGCCAATACCTGGCAAGAAGGGTGAGATTACCATCAGGTACAATTACAGGTGAGGTGGACATTCATCAGACTCGGCTTTCTTTTAACAAGGAGGAAGGTGACAGATGTGTGTTGTGTGAATAACCAACAGTGTCTGTTACAGTCTGCCTATGACTCAAGTCCAGCCAATCGAAATCTTATATTCGGGGATGTTTGTCAGGTCTCTTAGCACCAGAAAAGACCATGTGATATTGCTTAGACTTCTGGAACTCACGTGACCGTTCCTTCTCTTTAGGCATGAATCCGAAAGGGTCTAAGTTCTGAAGCTACTGCCATCATCTTGCCTCAGGTGGAAATAAACCCGTTAATTATTCTGTACGGAGCACAAATTCCTAAGGCAGAGTTCTAAGTGCTTTCTGGGCCTTCACTTATTTAATCTTCATGATAACCTATCAACTATGTTCATATTGCTGGAACACTAACTTGCCTGCGGCTCTTGGCTCTACTGGCTTTCTGAACCTACGCGATGAAAGGAAGAACCGAGAAATAGAAACCAAATTCTAACTCTATCATTTGAGCTCTGACATTTGTCATGCTTAGAAATTTCCATTACATGAGGCAATAACACATTCTACCATTTAGGCAGGGTTTGGTTGACTTTTCTGTCACTTGCAACTAAAAAAGTGCTAAATGACACAGAGACCACTCACCCAAGCCTTTCAATGTGACACTATGAAACTGAGGCCCATGGTTTAATGTACTTGCTGAAAATGACACAGCTAATTTGTGAAGTGGGAATATGTGTCCTAGACTTCTGGTCAAATGTTCTTTTCTCATTAACAATGATAATTGATGGGGCACCTGGGTGGCTCAGGGGGTTGGGCCTCTGGCTTGGGCTCAGGTCATGATCCGAGGGTCCTGGGAAGCCCTGCATTGGGCTCTCTGCTCAGTAGGGAGCCTGCTTCCCTCTTTCTCTCTATCTGCCTCTCTGCCTACTTGAGATCTCTGTCTGTCAAATAAATAAATAAAATCTTTAAAAAAATGATAATTGACATTTGTTGTATGCTTCTTATGGGCTGCACTCTTGGACACACTATTCCCAATTCCCTCCTCACGATCCCCAGAGGCAGCCATTCTCATTTGACAGAGAAGGAATCTGAGACATAGAAAGATACAAGACTTGCCTAAGGTTGCTCAAATCCTGAGCGGGGATTCAGACTTAGCTGTGTCACCTGAGGGCCCGAGAACTTACTGCTGGGGCCTCTCCTGCTTCTGATGGTGCGCTGCTCACAGTTGTTATTTATACTATGAGTATAAAGCAATGACCCTGACATTGATTTCATGGGGTATCTGTAGAAGCCCTTATGGGTTCTTTATTTTGCATTTCTCAGAAAGGGCTATATACATTCTAACCTGAAGGTTTTTTATTGTTTTGTTTTGTTTTAAATTACAGTTCCTCTAAATCAGCATTGCTTTTTGTTGATACCCCATAATAAGTATTAATGTATCCTTTCCTGCAAAGCTTTCACTTAATTTTTTTTTAAAGGTTTTATTTATTTATTTGGCAGAGATCACAAGTAGGCAGAGAGAGAGGAGGAAGCAGGCCCCCAGCTGAGCAGAGAACCTGAAGCAGGGCTCAATCCCAGGACCCTGGGATCATGATCCGAGTTGAAGGCAGAGGCTTTAACACAGGGAGCCACCCAGGTGCCCCACTCTTAATTTTTATTCATATTGTGCAGGGAGTCACATGGTTCAGAAAAAAGGTGATGATGCTTTTAGCCAGAATATATGGGCTTTCATGTTGGTTTTCTCAATTAACATCACTTTGATTTGATTTGATTTTTTTAAAGGATTTTATTTATTTATTTGACAGACAGAGATCACAAGTAGGCAGAGAGGCAGGCAGAGAGAGAGAGGAGAAAGCCGGCTTTCCACTGAGCAGAGAGCCTGATACGGGCCTCGATCCCAGGACCTTGGGATCATGACCTGAGGCGAAGGCAGAGGCTTTAACCCACTGAACCACCCAGGTGCCTCCAACATTTTGATTTTAAGTTGCTACTTAAATACTAAGACTTCGATTTTTCTCCCTGAAAAATGCAAATAATACGTACATCTTATCTACTTCAGAGTTGTTGTGATTTGAAAATTTGTAAATAGTGATTTAATATAAGAGGTTATATTTTAGGGGCACCTGGGTAGCTTGGTTGGTTGAGTGTCCTACTCTGGATTTTGGCTCAGGTCATGATCTCAAGGTCATGAGGCTGAGCCCCATGTCGGGCTCTGCGCTGGGTGTGGGGCCTACTTGAGATTCTCTTTCTCCCTCTCTATCTCCCTTGCCTCTCACAAGCATGCTCTCTCTCTTACTGTTGTTTATGTAATTGCTAGGAGTTGGGAAGTAGAGGCATTTGCATAAAAGGAAAAGGAGAAAAAAGAAACCCTATTTTTCCTAGTTGAGTGAATTGCTAGAGCTCAGAGCTTAGCATGTAATCCTACTCATGCCAAGTTGGAGGAAAAGAGAATAAACATAATCATTTGACATTTCCCATTGGCACCAACTGGATTAAGCAGCTCATCCAACAGTAGATATTTTTTTCCCAGGAGTGGCAACCATCTCTTCCAAATATAATATGCAAATATGGAAAGTTTCAAATGTCAGGAGGAAAAACAAATGGGGAGATAAATCCAAACGTCTTGATTGGCAATCTTGGAAACTCTAGAACCAGTTATCAGCGGGCAAGTACCTTCCGCAGGTCTCTGGGCCAGGCCTGGTATCCTGGCACAGCTTCTTGTTCATGATCACTTTGGCAGAGACCCAGTTGTGGAAATGGTGGCAATATCAGGGCTGGTGTAGGTGGATGTATTCTCCCTCTCCCAACTCCGTTTCACTAGCCCTTCACCTTCACCCCCGATGCCCATATCCTTTCCCTTACGCGTACCCACTGGCTACCATATCCAGGACTCACAGTCAGTTGTGACCATCTTTAAAACACTACCATCAATGTCAGTGTCAAGCTCATTGTCTTCACGCTCCCCACCAGCCCCTTCATCGTGATCATCATTCCTGACTCTTCCATGGAAGTGCTCCCTAGTTTACAAAGTGCTTTCCTATGAAATCTTTATAATAAACTTGCACGGTGAGTAATGTTAGGATGTCTGGCTTAATGCAAAGAGGGAACAATCTCTAGTTGAAAGACCTTTGCCCAAGTTCTGGCTCAGCTCAGGGAAGTTCAACACACACAGGTTAAGCACCACTTCACAACAGGAGCTGTGCCTGGAGCCCGGAGTTCTCTGACCTGCAAAACAGCTCACATCCCCAGGGAGCCTGTGAGTTACCTCTCCTGCCCCTCACGATGCTGACCACTTTGTGTTAAACCAGTGATTCTCACCCTTGAGTTCTAGGGCCTCGAGGTATTCACCAAGGTGGAACCAGGGTCCTGAAATTATTATGGTCAGTATTTCAAGATTATAACCTTTACCATGGAAATGGAACCTTCACTCTGGAAAAGACTGAGCAGGCTAAGTCAAATATAAAAAAGATTGCTCTCCCCACAAAAAAAAAAAAAAGATTGCCCAGGCAAATTCCCACATGGGATAGATGTTTCTGAGGTCTGGCTCTGCAGGGAGGCTTTCCATCTGACCAGAATAAAGAGGGTTCACTTATCACAGGACATAAATTCAGAGCTTTCCTGAATGTGTCTGTCCAATCTGCTGCTGCTGTTTTCTCCGAAGTCTGTTTGCTGCAGACAAGCCACATCATTCCCAATTTTGTTCTGAATTTGCAACACAAAAGTGTTTGCAGATCTGAATACTAGCTCTCTAGAGGCTGCCAGGGATTTCTGTTTAGGGAAACTAAGAAGCTTCTGAAAACTGAAGGGTCCGTTGAAAACTTTGTTTCACAAGTCCACCAATATCCATGCTACAAATCCTCTTTAAGTGAACAATGTTGATGATTGGTGGGGGGGGGGCGGGGGCTAAAAGTGGAGGTTTTTACCCAGGTTCAAATACCAGAGCCAAATACCAGCTCTGGGTGGAAAATGGTGCCACTGCACCCCAGGTCCTAGCCCCGGCACAGACCTAAGCAAGCACCAGCCCTGGAACACATACCCATTGAAGACTCTCCCCTGCCCTCCTACTGGCTACCAGGCCTTGGGTCTCACTTACAGATGGAGGGAAGCCGCTTCTGTGGGGCCCAGTCCAATGTGCTGCTTGTTGGAGTAAAAAGAATTATTCCAGCCGTAAATTCCTTGTCAACTTTTAATGAGCGGTTCATAGAACTTGCAATAAAATGCATCATGGGAAAAGAAGGAGAG
Organism: Mustela nigripes; assembly: GCF_022355385.1. Taxonomy (NCBI): domain Eukaryota; kingdom Metazoa; phylum Chordata; class Mammalia; order Carnivora; family Mustelidae; genus Mustela; species Mustela nigripes. Next base: position 54,730,029 of record NC_081566.1, read on the forward strand.
TCACCCTGAGGGTGGCACTGTCATGCCAACCCCCAACTGCTTATAAGGCAATGACAGCCAAGCTGGCTCACACAGCACCTAAGAAGAGGCTTTCTTTGGCTTGGCATTGCCTGGGTGAGCAGGCAGCAGGAGCCCCTCGGTGGCCTCCCAGTCTTCGGAGCCTAGTACCTTTCTCGGACTCTGTTACTCCAATGGTCACTGCAGAATAAGATCCTAAGAAAACTTGTCCATGAGGGCTGCCTAATATAGACAGGCATAATAAGCCCTTTAATATTAAATGCCCTCTATTGTAGGACTAAATGAGAAACACTTAGCCGGGGCCCTCTGGGTCCCTGGTCCATAACTATATATCTATGTATCTCTCTCTCTATATATATATATCTCCAAAAAAACCTGTTCTCTCTGGTAAGTAGAATGTTTTTGCCTCTACTTTGAAAAAAATATTAGAAAATTCCCAATTCCATGAAAAACAGAAGCATTTACTGCAAGTAAAAGTCATGACACGTATACAGAAACATGTAACTAACACCCCAATCAAGATCCAGAACATTTTCATCATTTCAGGAAGATCCTCATGTCTCACACCTGCAATTTCAGTGCCATAGTTAATCACTGTTCTGCTATCAGTGTTTTCAGGCTTGTCTACCATCTTAGTGGGGTAAGTGCTACCTTACTTTTATTTTAATTTGCATTTTCTCAAGGTTAAATGATACTGTTCTTTCATGTTGCTTATTGAGCATTTGAGTATCTTCCTTTACAACGACTCTGCTCAATCTTCCCCTGGGTATTTGAGAAATTGGGTTGTCTTTTTATTTTATTTTATTATTTTTTTAAAAGATTTTATTTATTTGTTTCAGAGACAGAGATCACAAGTAGACAGAGAGGCAGGCAGAGAGAGAGGAGGAAGCAGGCTCCCCGCTGAGCAAAGAGCAGGATGCAGGGCTCGATCCCAGGACCCTGAGACCATGACCTGAGCCGAAGGCAGAGACTTTAACCCACTGAACCACCCAGATGCCTTGAATTGTCTTTTTAATAACTGAATATGTAGGAGCTCTATATATACCATGCCTATAAGTTAATAGCTCAGATATAGGTATTGCAAACTTTTTCTCTCATGGGGGGTTTGCATTTCTATCTTTTCAAAGACTTTTTTTTTTTGGATAAGCAGATTATTTCATAGATTTTTATGGAGCTAGCTCAATTTATTATTTGTCCTATAGATATCTTTGCTCAGAAAAGGTTTCAATGATACCCTATTTTTTTGTTTGTTTGTTTTCCTAGAATCTTCCAGAAGCAATTAAGCGGCACAACTCACCTCCAAAATGCATGTGTCCAGAATACAGCCTCTTCTAAAGGCTGAGATGCCAAGTGGAGCCTTAATGTACAAAGCAAATGTTGAGGGTTCAGTAGCTTGGTGGGTCCTGACCATCAGGGTATCATCATTCCCAGCATGACCAGCCTGAGGAGTTTCAAGGCCCTAATTTTGGTGTTATTTTTGGAGATGACTTGGTTTTCTGTAGCTTTGGCTTTCTCTAGGATCAGAGTCATGCTTTGCAGCAAAGGCTGCCAAGCTAAACTTTTCTCTGGGTGAGAAAGCACGTGTTTACCCACGTGCAAACCTGAACTTTAGTGTCTTTTGCTATAATTGCATCTGTCAAACCTCTTCCTCAAATATTACTCTTTGCCGCCGTGGAAAAACAGCATCTTTAGCAAAAAAGGACAAGTGAGCAAAGGTTTCCCCCAACACCACGAGAGAGGTAGCATTTAAACATGGAAGTGGCTTGTGTAACCTCCTTTTCTTCGGTTTTAAAATAACAGCTCATAGATTTGCATTTGTTTTTCCGTCTTGACCCTGCGACCCCTGCCCCTGTTTTACTTGAAAATGCCATCTCATCTTCCACAGGCGACCACTCAGTCCTGAGCTTCTCCTCCCCGTTCCACCAGAGGGGTTTTAGGTAAGTTACCAGTTCTCCAGACTGGTAATTGTTGGATTGAGAAGAAGAAAAGGATTTATCAGTAATACGTGATTGCTTGGATTTCTGTTTCAATTATTTTTATAGCTGTCTAATATTAATTACTACCCACAGTTAGATAGTATGTAGACTATAACATGTAACAGAGGCCCTGGCAATTCTCTAAAAAAAAGGGGCTTGTTTTGATTTTTTGTTGCTCTTGTTTCATAGCCAGCTCTGAGTTAAAATACAATAAAAAATAAATCTTGTAGACTACCTATTTATCCACCTAAACACTGTGTGTACACATGTGTGTGTCTACATGCACACATCTTGGGAGAAAAAAAAATCACTGTTTGAAAACAAAGACGTAATTATATACATTGAGAATTATTGCCAGGAACACAAGAAGAGACATGGTTATGTTACTTGCACTAATGAGAAAAGAATAGTTCCATTAGAAAGATTTTAGGATCCCTGACAAAGTCTTGCTGGACATATGACATGTAGACGGAAATCAATATGAGTATGTATATACCACACAAACACTAATTAAACATATTTTGTGTTGTTTCCAAAATGATGTTTTCATTAATATTATTTTCTTTTTTTAAGGGTTTTATTATTTATTTAAGAGAGAGAGAGAAAGCGAGGATGAGCAGGGTGAGGGACAGAGGGAGAAACAGACTCCCCATGGAGCAGGGAGTCCAAGGCAGGGCTCGATCCCATGACCTCTGGATCATGACCTGAGCTGAAGGCAGACTCTTACCCAATTGAGCCCCCCAGGTGCCCCCCCTTTTTTTCTTAATTGCAAAAGTATGCATGTTTACTGTAACATTTTAAATAATACAGAAATGTATTAAAAAATTGTGACCTCTTTTCCCTAATAGTTCCATCGCTGAGGAAACCAATCTGGTATGTATCTCTTTCTACAAACACATGAAAAGATATGCACACAGAATTTATTACGTTTTGCTGTCTTTTTCTTTGAAACAGAAATTGAGTCATACTACATGTGTATTATCTTAAAATTTGTTTTTGTCATTTATTGATGTATCGAAGATACTTTCTAGGTCTGTATTTGAATTACTCTTTGCAATGGCAGCGTAAAGATGAATTTACTTACTTAGTCTGTTAGGGCTGCCATGACAAAGTGCCACCAGCTGGGCAGCTTAAAGAGTACAACTATTTTCTCACAGTCATGGAGTCTGGATCTAGGTACTGGCAGGACTGGTTTCCAGAGAGGTCTCTCATCGGTGTCCTCACATGACTTTTCCTCTGTACCTTCACATTCTTAGTGCCTCTTCCTTTTTAAAAGGGTGGTAATCCTAGTGGATTAAGGCGCCACCTTATGAGCTCATTTAATCTTAATTACCTCCTTAAAGTCCCTATCTTCAACTACAGTCACATTGGGAGTTAGGGCTTCAACCTATGAATTCTGAGGGACACATTTCAGCTCATAATATTCATCAATTCCTCCACTGGTTGACATATCTGAATTATTGATCAGTTTAGCTGTACCTTACAAAATAATCTTAATTTTTAAAAATATGGTTCACATTCATCATATAAATATATAACATTTAAAAATGCAAAAGATGATGGGCGCCTGGGTGGCTCAGTGGGTTAAGCCGCTGCCTTCGGCTCAGGTCATGATCTCAGGGTCCTGGGATCGAGTCCCGCATCAGGCTCTCTGCTCAGCAGGGAGCCTGCTTCCCTCTCTCTCTCTCTCTGCCTGCCTCTCCATCTACTTGTGATTTCTCTCTGTCAAATAAATAAATAAAATCTTTAAAAAAAAAATGCAAAAGATGTGGGGCACCTGGATGGTTCAGTGGGTTAAAGCCTCTGCCTTCGGCTCAGGCCCTGATCCCAGGGTCCTGGGATCAAGCCCCACATCAGGCTTTCTGCTCAGCAGAGAGTCTGCTTCCTCCTCTCTCTCTGCCTGCCTCTCTGCCTACTTGTGATCTCTCTCTTTCTATCTAATTGATAAGTAAACATCTTTAAAAAAAAAAAATGCAAGGGATGGGCGCCTGGGTGGCTCAGTTGGTTGAGCTGCCAACTCTTGATTTCAGCTCAGGTCACGACCGTGGGGTCCTGAGATTGAGCCCCGCCTCAGGCTCTGAGCTCAGGGGGGTGTCTGCTTGAGATTCTCTCTCTTTCTTCCTCTGCCCCAGACCACAACTTGTACCCACATTCTCTCTCTCTACTTCAAATACATACATACATACGTCTTTTTAAAAATGCAAAGGATCGGGACGCCTGGGTGGCTCAGTTGGTTAAGCAGCTGCCTTCGGCTCAGGTCATGATCCCAGCGTCCTGGGATCGAGTCCCACGTCGGGCTCCTTGCTCAGCAGGGAGCCTGCTTCTCCCTCTGCCTGCCATTCTGTCTGCCTGTGCTCTCTCTCTCCCCCTCTCTCTCTCTGATAAATAAATAAAATCTTAAAAAAAAATAAAAAAATAAAAATGCAAAGGATAGAGAGGAAATAAAATTACCCAAATTTCTCCAAACCAAAATAATCAGTCAACATCTGGCAAACATCATTCTAGATGTATATGTCCAAATAGAGAGGATAGGTAGGTAATTAATTAGATGGATGGATGGATGGATAGATAGAATATGATAGATAGGCAATTCTATAAAAAAGTGCATGGATACTATTTTTATTGAAAATGCTAAATTTATCATTACTAAACTTACCGATAAAGAAACATGAAAACAAAGGAAGTGCTGAACTTTTGAATGTTGTTCCTCCAAGCCACGAGTTAAAAGTTTCAAAAAGATCACTCAGATTTTTAAAATAGTTTGAAAAACACTAAAGAGCTATAATCACTATGTATAATTACATATTGTAACTGTATGTAACTGTATGTAATTTATCAATCTCTTATGAACAAAAAGGAGAAAGTTCTATGCTCTCAGTCTTCCAGTGTCCCTCTCATGTTCATTCAGTTCTATCACATTTTTCCATTGTCAAAATTTATAAAGTTTCCATCCAATTCTGAAACCACATTCTCCATATTCATTTAGGTCCAATATTAAAAAAAAAAAAAAGACATTCATTCACTGCTCACTAACAATACTTTTGTTAGAGTTTCTCCAGTCCTGAATGATCTTGATTAATCTTTGGGGACAGGAATTTATCAAGACATGCCCAGCATTCACGGAGTTCCTGCATGTCTGAGGATCTATGCCTTTTGAAGAGAATTTGTCTTGCTGTAAACTTTCAGGGTCCCATTGTCTATTCTTTATAAATTTGTAAATATTGTTCAAGTATCTTTTGGCATCTGTAAGTCTGGTGTGGACTTTTTTCTCACTTTTATGTAAACAGTTTTCTCTAATTTGTTACCCACATGCTTCTGTTTACTCTTAAAATTTGGTAACTGCACCAGCTGTGTATCAGTGTTGAGTAAAACTCATTTTTCCCAGATCACACTCCTCTCATAGGTAACCATCACATTTTTTAAGAGGTTATCTTTCCATTTATTTTTCCTGAAGTGTATGTGTATAAATACACACACACTCACTTTATACATATATACTTTATGTATGGATATATTAGCATATATATATATATGTATATATGATCTTTATGTGTCTTCTTAACCCTTTATTAAAGAGAAGCATATTACATATATGTTCTCCAAACTTGATTTTTTTAACTTAACAATATTCCCTGGAAATCCCTTTATAATAGCATGAATATATGTATATCTGTGTATATATACACATATATGCACATATGTATATATGATTTTTATGTCTCTTCTTATTGCCCTTCTTAGAGAAGCATATTATATATGTGTTCTCAAGCCTTGATTTTTTTTAACTTAACAATATTCCCTGGAAATCCCTTTATAATAGCTTGAAGAGATACCCTTCAAACCTGAAGCAATTAAACAAAACAAAAGAGTTTAGTGACATATTATAGACATGGTAAACCACACATATATAAAGAATTCATATTCTACAGATGTATATACATAGGATCTTATATTGTGCATACTTTTCCCCTTTTCAGAATAATTATTTTGAGAGTCATTGTGTAGCTATGTTCATCAGTAGTCAGCTCAGTTTTATTGTTGGGTATCCATTCCACTGTACGGATACACCACCATTCATTTCTAAATCCACTTTTTCATACACAACTGGGTTGCTTTCAGTTTTTAACTATCACAAATAAACATTTCTGGGTAAGTGTTTGTATGGATATATGCTTCCCTTTCTCTTGAGTAAATCCTGTGAGTAGAAATGGTAGGAACAGGGTAGGTGTATTATTTCACATTTAAAGAAATTACTTAACTGTTTTTCAAAGCAGTTGTGCGGTTGTACATCCCCACCAGCAACATGTGAGAGATCCATCCAGGTTCTGTACATTCTCACCAACATGTGGTATAGGCAGTCTTTTCAGTTTTAGCCTTTCTAGATAGGAGTGTAATGGTTATTCGTTATGGTTTCAATTTGCATTTCCCTCCCCATCAATGATGCTGAGCATTTTCATGTGCTTATTTTCCATCTATAGATCCTCCTTGAGGAAGTGTCTATTCAAGTTGTTTGCCCATTTTTAAAAAATTGAGCTTTATTTTTCTTGTTACTGAGTTTTGGAAGCTCTTCACATATTCCAGATATAAGCCCTTTAACAGATGTAGTCTCTACAAATATTTTCTCTATCTGTGGCTTGTTTCTTCATACTCTTAGGAGTATTTTTCAAAGAGCAAAAGTTTTACATTTTGATCAAGTGCAATTTATCATTTTTAAAAATCTTATGGAATATACTTTAGCTGTCATATCTAAGAAATGTGCCTAACACAAGGCTACAAAGAATTTTTTTTTCCATTTTCAATGAGAAATTGTATAGATTTAGACTTCACATTTATATCTATTACCCATTTTGAGTACATTTTTGTGTGTAGTGTGGTGTAGATTGGAGTTAATTTTTTGCTTATGTATATATCCAATTGTTCTAGCCTCACTTTTGGAAAAGATAATGTGTTCTTCACTGAATTGCTTTTGCACCTTTATAAAAACTCTCTTTTCTATATGTGTTTGGGTCTATTTCTAAATTATATGCCATGTCATTGATTTAGTTCCCCATCTCTCTATCTTTACACCTATGCCACACTATCTTAATTACTATAACCTTATATTAAGTTTTGCAATCTTGTGGTGTTAGTCCTCTAACTGATCTTTTTAACCCTGTTTCGGCAATTTTTTTTTTTTTTTTAAGAGAGAGAGTATATTTTCATATACTAGAGGGGGAGGAGCAGAGGCATGGGATGAGATCACGCTGACCAGAAATCAAGAGCCGGATGCTTAACTGACTGAGTCACCTAAGCGCCCCTAGGTTTTTGTGTTTTTATATGAATTGTATAATGAACTGATTACTTTCTACCCCCAAAAAAATGCCTGCTGGCATTTTCATTGGGATTTCATTAAATCTACAGATCACTTTCGGGACACCTGACATCTTAAGTCTTCTGACCTAAAACCAAAGTGTGTCTCTCAGAGAAACAGAACCAATAGAATGTTTATATGGAAAGATATTTATTATAAGGAATTGGCTTACCTGAGTATGAAAACTAGCAAATCAAATTTGCAGGGTGGGCTGGCAGACTGAAGACCCAGAAAGAGCCCATGTTGCAGTTCTAGTCTGAAGGCAGTCTGTGGTAAAATCAGATAATATCACACATGAAGGCAGCCTTTCAAGTAACTATAAGTCTGAGACATTTAATTTTTCAAAAACTTGTTTCTAAATGGCTTGCTTAGAAATTGCACAAACAGTAACCATACAAAATGTTAAAAATAGCTGTAATGTGTTCATAATCCATTCAGTAGGTTTATTTAAGGTATAGTTAATGGGAATAAATTTGTTGCAGTAATTGTCCCATTTAAACAACCACAAACTATATCATATTTTTATGAGAAAATTCATTTTGATCACCAAATTAAATGATCCCTTTAAATTCAACAAATACTTACGAAGTTCCAACTTAGTCTCAGAAATAATTTTAGATGATTTGTTTACATTCTCTAATTTAATCTTTATAATAACCATATAAGATGTAAATGGAGGATAATTATCCTTATTTCACATATAAAATATGGAAGGTTGGAGAGTTTAAATAACTTCTCCATAGTTATTCAGATTATGGCAGAGCTATGATTCAACCCCAAGCCCCATTTTTTTCCCCATTTTACTTTGTGGTCTCTTTCTGAAAACATACACACACACGGCCCTAAGAGCTACACAAAGAACTCTTTTTTGCTTCAGACCCTTGCATTTCTGTAGGATAACATATATTCAAGTGACAGTACTTAGTAGAATTGTTTGTGTTTTAGCATAAGGGCCCATCTCTCTAAGCAGACCATGAGTGTCTTTAAAGTGGGTTCTATGTCCTATTCACCTTTGTAAAAGTCCATGGCAAAAATTTCCTGTTGCATATAGATGTTTTGTAAAGGTTTCTTGTATTTCCCTCTTAAATGGTTTTTGTTATTTTCTTGTTAGGTCTCTGAGAGAGTGTGTTGGGAAACTTTCTCCTCTCTTCTTCTCCCCTCACATTCTGAAATCTGATGGGGACAGATGAAGGTCTAATTTGTATTACAGTGAGACTTTTAGCACAAGAAGAATAAAGGTAGATTGACCTTAGTTTCCAAAGCATTTGGGTTGGGAGAAAGGAGCCTAAGACCAGAAACATTACTTGAGAGACCAGTTCACAGGCTGGGGAATGAGATGAAGAATGACCACATGGAACATTTCACTCTCTTTCTTCCCATTTGTTTTTCTTCACTTCTGCCTGCACTGTTATTACAGATCACATCTTATTACAGATCACATCTACCTGTACTGTTATCACAGAACCAAGGTTGTGAGTGTGTGTATGTATGGGTGGCTGAACTTATATCAGCTAAAAAAGAAATGCAATCAGTGCCTATGACCATTTTGTTACAAGGGTTGTTCCTGGAAATCTTTTTTATGTGGGTAACATTATGATGAAGGAAAAATATTATGGGGCAAAGTCTGATGTATTAGTATGAAGAGTGATAATTAGATTAAATGAAAAGGGAACTTGAGAGTTGATTATGCCCACAAGTCTTGGACAGGCTGGGATATGGGGGGCTTGAAGAGAGATGCTCCCGGCCAATTTTGATGGCCAGGACGATCTGGAAACCTTATCCTTACAGTAGTCCCTAAAGATTCTATCAGTGGAGGATACAGTAATTGGCAAGATACAAGTCAGAAGCTTAATTATAGAGATGACGACATGTACTGAGTGGAGAAGAAAGGTATGATGCTATACGTGGCCATCTGGGAAGGCCACCAGGAACAGGAGGCATGGCTGCCTCAGGCACTGTACTCCCTTCTAATAATATGTCCACTTCCCTGGTGGAGGAATTAAGATTCCTCTTCTGCTAGAATTAAGGTAATAAGCCCTAACGAGCCCAGATATTCTACAAGGATTAAATAAATAAATTCAGTTATAAATTGAGCAGTAACAGAGGATTAGTTTAACTCTTGGCAGTTTTTTTTTTTCCTAGTAACCAGGCAGATAACCATACACATCAACACATTGTGAATCACTGAAGAACGAATACCAAGAGTATCTTATTTCAAGGGCAACAGAACTCTAATCCTATGCCATTAGAAACCTAAAAATGTCTTTATATTGTGTATTTCTTATACATATAGAAAAAGCCAGAATACTGGGTGCAAATGGGGAGCACGAAATCATTAAAAGACATAGCAAAATTCAAAAATGAATCACTCATAAGAAACAGTAAAATTAGAATACCAAGTAGTCAGGTTTGTTTTCATATTTGAAGCAATAAAGTCCAAGGAGACAAATAATAATTTTTTGCAAGGTATCCAGATAAATATCAAGTCCTTCAGCTTCATCAGCTCTTAGGATTTTCTCTTAGGATAAAATGCTGCTTACTGGGTTGTTCAAGTTTTTCTCCTTGAGTCATATGTAAGCTATTACTTTCTAGAAAGGAAAAGGTGTTTTCAGCCTGAATGATGTAGGTCTTAAAGGCAGAGAAGCTAGTTAATCTAAAATGCACAGCAACAACCTAAAATATAAATGTGCATGAGTCTATATTGATTCAAAGAAATGATTAAATAAATAAATAGGGAGAATGGACAAATTTCCCATACAAAGGGATTCAAAATATTTAATGCAGATACTCTGTCCTCAAGAAGGGGCAGCTTAACTCCTTATCCCTTAAGTGTGGGCTGCACTAGTGACTTCCTTCCAAAGAAGACAGTAGGAGAAGAGGAGCAAGAGGAACTTTACTTGGAGAAATCTGGCAAATACCACTTCAGCTGAGTGGTCAAGTTGATACCAACACTGATGACTCCTGTTAATAGTATATGCCCTTGATGAAAATGAAACTTTTTCTCTGTGATTTTAATCCCAGTCTCATCATGAGAAAAACAACAGAGAAATCCCTATTGAGGACATTCTACAAAATACCTGACCAATATTTCTCAAAACTCTCAGGGTCATCAAAAATAAGGAAAGTTTGAGAAATGGTCACAGCCAGGAGGAACCTAAGGAGACAAAGTAATATTGTATCCTTGATGGAGTCCTCAAACAGAAAAAGTACAAAAAAGAAAAAAAAATCAGAATCAGGCATCGACTTTCATTAACAATAATGTATGACTATTGATTCATTAGTTGTGACAAATGTGCCATATTAATGTTAGATGCTAATAACAGGTGAAACTGGGTGTGGGTGTTTTATAAGAATTCTTATGGTAGTTTCAATTTTTTTTCTGTAAGTCTAAAACAGTTTTAAAATAAAAAGTTTATTTTAAAAATATGCAGATGATTAGGGAAAAATGCACACTAACTAAACTGTAAAGGGCCCTGTGGAATAATAGAGAGGATATATGTTGGTCTTTACCCTTGATCTAGAGCTCCTAACAGCACTGTTACCTCTTTAAAAAAAAAAAAAAAGAAGTTTTTCATATATTTTATTAGACTTATTCTTATGTTATATTATTTGTTGCTATTATAAATTATATTTTTCTATAATGGAGTATTAATGTTTCCATCAGAAAGAATGAATACCCAACTTTTGTATCAACATGGACGGGACTGGAGGAGATTATGCTGAGTGAAATAAGTCAAGCAGAGAGAGTCAATTATCATATGGTTTCACTTACTTGTGGAGCATAAGGAATAACATGGAGGACATTGGGAGATGGAGAGGAGAAGTGAGTTGGGGGAAATTGGAGGGGGAGACAAACCATGAGAGACTGTTACTCTGAGAAATACACTGAGGGTTTTGGAGGGGAGGGGGATGGGGGGTTGGGTGAGCCTGGTGGTGGGTATTGTGGAGGCCACGTATTGCATGGAGCACTGGGTGTGGTGCATAAACAATGATTGCTGGAACACTGAAAAGAAATAAAATACAATGAAAAAAGGTTAAAAAAAAAGAAAACAATATATATTATGTATATATCTATTGCACTGAGCAGTTCTAACTCTCAAAAAGACACTACAGGCCTAAATTCTATTTTATAAAAAAAAAATAATGAACATTATAGAAGAGAATATATGTGGTACATCAAAAGTGTGAATTTTTTTAAATCTTTAGTGATATGCATAACTCAAATTGTTTAGATGAGGTGGATTTTTAATTAGCATTCCCTCAGAATGTTGCTGTGTGCCCAATCTGTAAAGAATCCCTCACTCCTTCTCCTGAGCTTCTCTTTTACTCATAGCATATATGTAGTAAAATCTTTTCACTTTAATATAGTAGTTGAACTCCTAAAAAATATATTTTTTGAATTAAATTTTCTAATTTCTTATAGTAGTATATATATATTTTTTATTATGACCATTGTAATCTCTTAAGTGATGAGAGCACTGGGAGCATCTTTTGTTCTGATATTTGGGAGTTCCTAATACAGAGCTCCCAATTTCCTTGGAATTCCCTAACTGTTAACAGTGTCTTCTGTTGTAATGAGGTGATCATTGGTAGGATCCTTGATGGAGCACATCACCAGAAAGACCAAGCCACAGTTAAAAGCTTGGAATATTCAGCCATGCCCCTCATTCTCCAGAGAGGGGGGAGGAGCTGGAAATAGGGTTAATGATCCATCACACCTACATGATGAAGCCTCCATAAAAATATCAGAAATAGGAGCACCTGGGTGGCTCAGTAGGTTAAGCCTCTGCTTCAGCTCAGGTCGTGATCTCAGGGTCTTGGGATCAAGCCCCACATCAGGCTCTCTGCTCATCAGGGAGCCTGCTTACCCACTCCCCTCTCTCTCTGCCAGCCTCTCTGGCTACTTGTGATCTCCCTCTGTAGAATATATAAATAAAATCTTTTTAAAAAATCTCAGAAATATGAGGTTCAGACAGCTTCCAGGTTGGCAAATATGTGGACATGTTGGGAGAGTGGTGTCCTCAGGGAGAGCACAGAAGCTCTGAGCCTCTTGCTACATACCTGCTATATGCATCTCTTCCATCTGTTTATGAATAATATATTTCATCTATTATACACAATAATATAAACAGTAAGCTAACGGTTTTTCTTAGTTCTGTGAGTTGCTCTTGCACATGAATCATATCAGAGGAATAGGAACCTCTGATTTATAGCACATGGGCTATAGGTGGCAACCTGGACCTGAGCTTGACATATGAGGAGGGATGGTCTTATAGGACTGAGGCTTTAACCCAGGTAGATAGCGTCAGAACTGAGTTAAACTCTAGGACACGTGACTGGTGTCACAGAATTGCTCAGTGTGGGGAGAAAACTCCACATCAGGTGTCAGAAGTGTGAGTGTGGCCCTCATGTGAGAGTAAAAGAGAAGCTCAGGAGAAGGAGTGAGGGATTCTTTACAGATTTCACTTGAATAGGGCACACAGCAACATTCTGAGGGAATGTTTCCAGAATGTAATAAAAGAGGAACAAGGGACCAGGGGACATATGGCTGAGGAAAACCTGAAAATTTTATAATACAGATATTTAGAGAATCTGTCTCTTAAGTTAACTATTGATTTAAATATTATATAATACCACATGTATTCATTTAAATTACTATATGTGATTTTGACAAGATTTGAAATGTAATTCTCCTTTTGTGATATATTATCTTATGTTGCCTTCCCTTCCCCCTACAATACATACAATATTTATGCTCAGTCTCTCCCTCCCTTCTCCCATTCTGTTTCTCTGTTTCACCATCTCCATTATCTTTGTGTCTCTGTTCCTCTCTCTGTGTGTTTCTGCCTCTCTCTTTCTCTCTCTCTCTCTCTCACATGTACAAACATGCACACATACACACACACACACATTTTTGGAGACAAGAAGGCAAGAGAACATGCTGTACCTTTGAGAAAAGTATAATGAAGACAATAAATGTAACTGGTCCCTCTCCTTTAATAGCAAACTCATTCTTATTTATGGAAGTTTAGTACTTGATTTTTAAAATATTTTTATCAGAGAAATATCGGGTGGAGGATCTATTTGAAGCATATGAAATAAAGTGAGCCATGTAACAGAAAAAAGTTTGAAAACCCTTTCAAAAATGTAAGTATATATCTCTAGAAAATCCTTTGGTTAGATTCTCTCTCTCTCTCTCTTTTTTTTTTTTTTTTTTGTTAAGATTTATTTATATGACACAGAGAGAGCAGGAGCATGCAAACAGGGGGAGCATCAGAAGGAGAGAGAGAAGCAAGGTCTCCACTGAGCAAGGAGCCTCATGTGGCTCAGTCCCAGGAACCTGGGATCCCAACCTGAGCAGAAGGCAGACACTTAGCCAACTGAGCCACCCAGGTGTCCCCTTTAATTAGAGTCTTAAACGTTATCTCAGAGACAAGAAAATAGTAATTTATTCCCAAGATTGTTTCTCCCTTCCTTTCCATGTCTATTATTATTATGGAATGTTGATTGTTCTCATGTATAATAACGCAGAAGATGCCTGATCAATCTTCCTTGTCTGCCTTTTCCTCCAGTTCACTTATATCTAACAGAAAAATTTATATTCCACACATTTTTTTTAACCATTTCTTTCTCAAGAATAAAATTGTCAACACTTAAAAGACATAATTCCAACTCCAGTGCTCAACCAACCTTTCCAACTGTATCCCTCACTTTCCCCCAGCATGGTATGGGTCATACAAACAGATTTGCTTATTTGTTCTTTTCCCCTTGGCCTTGCCTTGGGTTTTCTTGCATCTCATCCTTGCTTATTTCAGGGCTTAGTCTCATTATGCTCATTGCTTAGCAAATCCTAATCTTACATCCCCTTTAGATGCCTCTGACGTTTGCCGTTAGGAACTGTTTTCTTAAAATATAACTCTCATTTCGTTATAACTATGACAGGTCCAGAACATAGTTGAAGAGTTTGTTATTCTCCTGCTATTGTAAAGGCTTTCTTTTACAGCACAATGATGTTTCACTGCATTATATGTCTACCTGACTTACCTGTCATTGGTGTTACTTAAGATTTAGCACCAGGAGGCACAGGAAGGGAGGCTAAAGCTATTCTAGGCACATTTTAAACTTGAGGTGATGACTGCATAGAGACAAGTTTTGCATTCTCCCAAAATTCACTTCCAGCATTAAATGGGCAGGCATGGCCTGATCCAAAGGAGCATTCCCAAAACTCCATGACCCTATGCCCCCATTTATAAAAGAAATAATCATTAGCTGCCTCCTAAATGCAAAGACAGAGCATTAGACTTTCCTTTCTCCCCCAGTCAGGCTATCGGTATTGGTTCAGTATGTGAGCAAATTAAGATATCATTTCATTCTTATCTGTATTTCATTGTCACACAAGCCTCCAGTTTTGGACACAGCGATGGTACTCTATGTCTGAATGAATGAATGGATAGGTTTTATCTGAATGCTATAAAACAAATAGTTTGTTATTTTGACAGATAAATAATTACCCTTTCGTGGATTTTTAACCTTTCTCTTTTGTCCCCTACACAATTCATTGTTATCTTCCATATCATTAAAAAATCCCTTTTTATCTTATAGTTTGCCACTTAGATATTCTGTCCTCCTATGTCTCTTCTCAAGCTCCTACCTTCCTTTTTTTTTAGGATTTTATTTATTTATTTGACAGAGAGAGATCACAAGTAGGCAGAGGAGCAGGCAGGCAGGGGTGGGGTGGGGTGGAAACGGGCTCCCCGCTGAGCAGAGAGCCTGTTGCGGGGCTTGATCCCAGGACCCTGAGACCATGACCTGAGCCAAAGGCAGTGGCCCAACCCACCGAGCCACCCTGGGACCCCAAGCCCCTACCTTTCTTATAAAAATTAATAATAATTGGGCGCCTGGGTGGCTCAGTGGGTTAAGCCGCTGCCTTCGGCTCAGGTCATGATCTCAGCGTCCTGAGATCGAGGCCCGCATCGGGCTCTCTGCTCAGCAGGGAGCCTGCTTCCCTCTCTCTCTCTCTGCCTGCCTCTCTGTCTACTTGTGATCTCTCTCTGTCAAGTAAATAAATAAAATCTTTAAAAAAAATTAATAATAATTAAATACATATGTACCTGAGTCTTCATTTCCAAACATTCTGTATTGTATTTCTATACTTTGCAAAAGAGCTGATTAGAAACTTCATGTGTGAAAGCAAAGGCTATTGTCAAGGGCTGAACCTAACTATAAGGTAATTAGGCAGTGTTATTATTAATGGAGGGACATCCAAGTGTCACTAGTGTTGGTCTAATCTCTCAGACCATACTTTATCCCAGAGAAATTGTCTAATTTTCTACAAGGGGATCTAGGCTAAGCATTACCAGCTGAGTGGGGAGACAAGCTAGACTTTTGTCATTTTTATATACCCCTTTATTTTTGGAGTGACTCCCCAGTAAGAACACTTCCTGGATATCCTGAGTTCAGTTTCTCTCATTCGTTCAACCATTCTGGACAACCACTTAATCTCCCGCCTCACTGGGAAAGGAGTAAGCCTCTTAGCTGCATAGAACTGAGAAAGGATATGATTGGTGAAGACAGTTTTATAATTTCTTTTTTTTCAGTATCAAAACCAGTCCTCCTGCATTCAGACCCACTGGCACTTTTACCTTCAAAGGTACCAGCCACCTCCAATTCTCGAGCCTTTTTAAAATAGTGTTGTGAAACCTGGCTCTATATTTTGGCATTGCCAACTATGTACTTAGCTTTTTTCATGATGTTAATTCAGGTACAACTTGTTGCCCTGTTTTTCAGTTTTCAAAATGTTGATACATCTCCTTTGTGCTTCTCTTTTTAACTGTTACTCTTTGCTTTGGGGGGTTTTGAGGTTTCTTTTTTTTTAATCCCTTTATTGTTTTTTTGAGGTGTTTCAGGAGAGATCAGAAATAACATTGCATCTTTTCAATTTGCTCTGCCTGACTAGAAGTGTCAATTCTTTATCTTATTATACCCACTCTCATTTTGAGCTCACACTTTTCCCAAACTTCTATGACTACATTCATGATGATGTCCTGATTCTGGTCCTACAGCCTTGATCTTTACAGAGTTTCTGAGTTGATGCTTCAACTTCCTTCATCAAGGCTCCATGCTGAGTGAACTTCAGGTGCCTCAAGTTCATCTTCACCAAAATAAGACAAATTTTACTTTCCCACTGAGAAAGATCTTTCACTCTTTCAGTTTCCTCATTACTTCCCATTTCAATCCATTACAAATCCTATAAATTCTCCCTTTATGATTTCCAGCAAATTTGACTTCTTTCTTTCCATTCCTATTGTTCTGCCTTCGGTCTGGGAAATCAAAATGCCCTCCTAACCTTCCGACTATTCTAAAACAAATCCACCACGTTTTGACTACTTTGACTTTACCATTATGAATGGAATCAAATCCAAATTTCTAAGCCTGGCAATTTGAGATCCTTTATGATTTCACTCTACTATACTTTTCTGGCCTTATATTTTATAATACCTCTCTTAATTAACTAACAAGCTCCTTCCCACCACAAAACCTCTGTACAGACTGTCCTGAGTGCAACAGTTACCTGTTTCCTTAATCAACTTTTATTTTGTTTGTTTTCTTCAGAGTGTACTTCAATTGTCTAGGTCAGTTTTTGTTTTTGTTTTTATATAGGCTTTCCTAGAGATGGTTTTTTCCCTTCTTTGAGAGTATTTGTTTTATTTTTTGTTTGTTTGTTTGCTTGTTTTTGTTTTTAGACTTTAGTTTGTCTGCTGGGGGGTTAGGATTGAAGAGACAGTGGTTACTGTAAACTAGTGACAACATTCTTCTGGCAATAAATTTTTCTTCAGAGAACCAAGATTCACTGAACAAGAAACAGATATCTTAAATTTAAGCTTCAGATGTGGCAGAATCAGTGACAAAAGAAGAGTGGTTAAAGAGCATGGCAGGTAACTAACAAATGCTGTGATTAGAAATCCCCGGCTGTATTAGAAATCCCCCAGCTGGTCCTTGCTGCTTTAAAGCATGTAAGAACCCAGCATCTAGACCTTACGGCTAAGAAGTTACCATGAGTGATCTTCTGACATGAAATTGAAAGCACTCATACCTGAGTGGGATGAAAGTTTCTGAGAGAATAATCAAAACAGGACTGGAAAATACCATACCATGAACCTGGTGTCATGATGACTTTACAATTCTTTATAGCTATAAACCATTTAACGTCCTTCAATAAAAGCTCAGAAAAGACCGAATAGCATGCAATTTTCTTTGGCAAAAAAAGCCTGGTTTAAACACAGTGAAAAGGTTTGTATGGGTTCAAAAGGGGTGACAAAGACACTATTTTTTGCTATCATTGGCCCGTGATCAACTTTTGTGTCCAAAACAAATGAATCTGGATGGAAGTAGTTAAAAGACTGAAGTGAACTAGTCCAATTCTTTTTAAGATATTACTGCTGCACTATCCTCCCTCATTTGAAATCTGTGTTGGGAGATAGAGACCACTTCAACTCAATGAGTCACTTCTACTTCCTAGCCAGAACAATTAAACTTCTTGTATAAAACATGACCTGAAGCCTGCCCTTCACCACATCATCCCACCTCAAAAACTCCCAGGGGTCAGCTCTGACATTTAACAGCTCGCAAATTCAATTTCTTTGCTGATGAAGCCAACTTCATGCTTTTACAAATGAATATTAGGTTATTGCGAATTTTCTTCTTCAACATTTTGGGTAATATATAAAATGTGTTGTCAGTACAACTGCCAGCCTGAATAACGTTATGCATGCCGCTTCATCATGATGAAGATAGTTTTTATAGGTCAGCTGCAGGGAGAATGAGAAAAAGATGAACAAATCTTCCATCTTCCACTTCCTGTTCTCCACCCACTGACTCCCCAAGGGAAGGAAGGAAGGAAGGAGAAAAGGAAGGAAGGAAGGTGGAAAAAAATCCCATAATTATAACTATATGGTCAATCTAGTCAGTATTCCTACATTATGCTATCAGTTACTGAAACAGTTAATGCATTTTTGCTGCTTTTTTATTGTTAGCAGCTGAGCAGCTTTTCTCCTCCTCCTCTTTTCAATTGTTATTGATCTCTTGCCATAGGTTGCATACAATCCCCTAACAGCATTAGCTCATTTTTTACTCCAGTTTTGCAGATTAGCTCATCTGGGTTATGTTCTTTGGTGCGTAGGTGTTGAGTGTTGAATACATCTTAATTTTCATCCTTAAAGGCGTTCACAACCATAGCAGGTACTTAATGAGTTTGATCTTCTTTTACATCATGTGTTTGACCTTCTTGGTGGAAGGAACTCCCAGATTTTTTATTTATTCTCTTGTTGGTATCTATAGCAGGTGGATTTATGTGGAAAGGGAGAGGGAGTTTTAGATTACTTTCCTTTATTTCTCAATTATTTCTGAAGGCCCTCCTCTTCCTGGAAGTTATATTTGACATTATTGTAATTCAGGCTCTATTTTCATCCAGTTTAACGTAACAAAAGACTCTACCACTTCATTTGAAAACAAACAGCTTTTCCTCTGTTTAAGACAATTCACTTTTATTTACACTTATTCAAATGCACTCTATACTTCCTACCCTGGAGTCAGAACTTAGTTAAAGACAAGTTAAATCAAATAAATCTACCGAAAGTCCGTGGGAATATTGCTGCTTCCTACCCCCAACCCTTACAATGTACATAGTGTTCATGCAGTCTAACTCCACATACAGCTACTCCATTTTTTCCCCTACTTATCCCAATTTTGGATCTCAGAGAAATTGTAAGATCTAGTCCCATCCTGTTTCTGAACTTCTTCCCTTAGGTACTTAAGCCACGATCTCTACATCTTTATCCCTATTGCTAGATCTGTCTTTGTCCTATTCTCTGTTTCCATCTGTGTCTACATGTACATCACCTCAAGTATGGATGGAGAAGTCTCTATGTACTTGCTCTCTAAGGGACTGGGCCTAAAGGATGAGCAGGGCTCAGTTCCCTTCCTTCAGAAGAAGCTGAGTGTAAGAGACAGAGATGTTGAGACAGGTTTCGATTAAATGGAGTAAGAGTAGGAATAAATAAAGTAGTGTGGAGCCTGATAGGAGAGACTGTTTGTCTCTGCTTTTGAACTGGGGAAAGTTTCATGGAGTGGGTGAAATTTCCTGACAGATGAGTAGGAGTTTGCAAAACAGAAACGAGGGTGGTAGTATTAGAGAGAACAGTGTGTGCAAAGGTGCACTTAACTAAATGTTTGGTCTGTTTGGGGAACAGCAAGAGAGCTGGGTGGCTGGAGTCTGGGTTGTGTGGGATGGAAGGGCAGAAGCCCAGACTAAGGGATGGAAAGGACCTATGAGCTCATCGTCCCTTTGCTCCATTTCTTCCTTCTCTGTCTCAAAGCCAAAGTGTCCATGGTGTTCTCATCCATGGCTGGCCCAGGCAAATGGATGTAATCTCTTTCAACTAAAAGAAAGGAGGTCAAGAATGGAGACAGGCTAGAAGCCAGGTCACAACCTGTCTTTTCAAGGCCAAAAACACTTTGGTTTTACATGTGAAGGCCTGTGTGCTTTTTAAAGTGGAGTTACTCAACGTTTAGGTAATGTGCTATTTTTAATCTGTTTGCTAAAGTCAGCCATTCCTCATCCTTAAATTCATTTCTCTAGATCTAAAAAAGGATAAAATGTCATTTGATGTACCTTCATGAAATTGCACTTGATTTACTATTTGGATTCAGAGCTGGCATTAAGATGAGTGATGAAAAACAAATTATTTATGTAGTCTTTCCTGTTTCCCCATGCACACAGTGAAAACATTTTTCCCTCCCCCAGAGCAACCAAGCAAGGCCTACTATACCTCCACAAGGGGACAATTTAATCTCCTATTCCATTTTGCCCAGCATGACTGCATGCCTTTTAATTATAAGGGGTCTTCTATTGCAGTGATGGCAGTGGAAGTTACAGAATTGTAATTCCAGATAATATGCACTAGATTTGTTATTGAGGAAAACTTTAAAACTGCACTTCAAGAGATAACAACAGTTTAGTACATGAGAGTCTTTTACCAAAAGTCCTAGAAATCGTAAAGAGCTGAATGCATTTTTTTCTCCATTTGTAAATACTAAGTTAAGCGTTACATAGGATTGTGTTTCATGAAATATCAAAAGGTGAAGCCCAAGTTATCCTTGGGAATTAAGTCAAAGGCTACAGTTGGAGTTTGAAGGTATGACAGTGTTCCAGAAATAATCTAGTAGTCTGTAATGAAATAAGAAATCCAAAATGAAAGCTGACACTCATTTCATTTTTTAGACTTTTAGAATGGGTAAGCCAGTTGAAACATCAAACATAGATCAAAATACACTAAATAAATCTCATGCGTGTAGCATGAAGCAAACTTCCTACTATAAAGCATATATAACAAAATATGATAATTAAAATTTTGCAGAAAATTAGAAATATGAATCAGAATATAGCTTTTTAAAAAATAAAACTTACAAAGTGTTTTCATTCACAATCTTCTATATGACTTGAGATTCAATTATTTTTCACATCAAAACGATTCTATATCTCAAAAGTATTTTTCATGATATATAATTGCCTATGTTAAAGTTTTATAACGTTGAAATATACACAGTGTAATTCATCATTATTAATGCTCATATGCAAATTATACTCTACTCTGGGACTATGTTTTAGTTATTCCTGTGTTCATTCATTAGAGATTTTGTGTAATTATATAAGAAAAGAGGAAGAAGGAGGAGGATGAGGAGAAGGGAGGGGGAGGAGGAAGAGGAGAGGGAGGGGACGAAGAAGCAAAACATAATAGATTCATACATTGTTAGCTTCTCACCGAGAGTGTGAGGTTTAATATACATATACAAATATATGTGTGTGCATGTGTATGTATGCACATAGCAATTTATAATTTATATAACAATCATTTACTGAGTTACCACATTGTGCCAGGCACTTTGTCAAGTGTATAGACCCATATGTTCAATCTAAGCCTTGAAACAACTTTAAGCGATAGGAAGCACTCATCTTATTTACAGAAGAGAGAAGAAAATGAGCCAGAGGAAGTTTTAAGTAATCAGCTGAAGTTCAAAGCAACAAAGCTTGGACCTGAACATCTCTGTAAAGGCTTACTTATGCCCAGACTCTTAATCACTACCATGTATTACCTCGCTGCCACTGAGGATGGGTATTTTAACTTCCAGTTGACACACATCATAGACTTGATTTACTTTTCACTTTAAAATAAAAATGGCTATTCATTAAATGAGTTATCAAGAGTAGAAACCAGTATAGTAAGGAACTGAGACACATTTAAATAGGGTACAAATACAGTAATTTTCTTTCATGATTATTTTCTTTGAAAAAGAGAAAAGACTACCATATTTATTGCTTGTTCTAAAAAATTGTCAATCCAGAACTCTTTATTTTTATGTCGTAATCAACGTCACTCTTGCTGTCATTTAAATATCTTTCCTTTTCCCTCCATCTTTTTTCGGAAGGAAACCAGGAATAACTGATATCTACCTTTTATTCTGCACGGCTTCATTTTAATTCTGGAGTCCTTCTTTAATAGGGGTGGTGAAATTCTGAATTATATCATCATTTTTTAAAAGGAAGAGGTCACGAGATACAGAGTTTGATAGCTTTTCAAACTATACATTGGAAAACGAGATGTTTCAACTGGTTAGCCATCTCGTTCACACATCAAAATGTAAAAACAGTAATTATTTGTCTGGAAGCCCTTTTTAAGTGAACGATATATTTCTCTGTCTTCAGGAAGAGAGTATTTTGGACATAAATCAACACTTTTTTTATTCAGACCCATTACAATGACATTATAACAGCATGCTATCATCAGAAATAAGGCTATTCCTTATGTTCTGATAGTCCTAGATTTTTTTCACTTTTTACATTTTCACGTTTCTTCATTGTTCTCATGCCATGGGCATTCTGTCTTGCTGTCACTGACTATCTACTAAAGAGATGAACACTCCCACTTCCAAAAGCCCTCTTAACCTACTTTATCTACTTATTCATCAACAGATTGTGAGAAAAAAAAAATCCTTAAAAGTACTTCTGATGTCCTACCTACCACATTAACCGAATGACATGTGTTATTCCATATGGCCCTAATTACTATCTAGGAGGTAGGCGTTATTAGCTCTAATTATCCAGTGAGCAAACAGAGGCTCAGGTAGCTATGTCATCTTCATATATTCATTTATGACCCTGTTAGGGTTGTATCTAAAGTAAATAAATGCATTTGTGGTTTTCCTCTGTATAAAGCATATGAGTGCTACTAATGTTCTCAAGACCTTTATTTTGCATTCTTCAGGCTTCTCCCACTATGATCTGGATGGACAATGTTGCTGGACATGCAAATATTTCTCCCATAATGTGGCATACACAGTTTAGAAAACTACCTCTGGTCTTATAAAATTGCCCCCTTTTTGAGAAAATAGGGATGAACTGTCAAAACCCATGTACTCTTCTAACAGATTACTAACAAAAACCATCATGATATGAATAAAATAGAAGCAAGTTTTAAATAAATTTTAATTAAGTAAATATCATGGGAAATACTGAGCTTCAGAAATAAGGTAAAAGGGAGGGAGCTTGATGGAGGGAAGATGAAGGAGAAGATAAGGAAGAGGGGTGTCGAGCTATAGAAAAGCAGGAAGAACTACCCAGTGGGTATTTCTTAGACAGAACATGGCCAAAGTGAGTCAGGAGGAATTCTATGTGATGACTGGGTATTACAAATCATGCTATAATCCTTCATGCTTTGCTACACCCTGCTGGTGTAGAGTGCTTTGCATTCTGTTGATGTGACTATACGGCATGAAACATTAACACACTGGGAAAATATTATATATGGCAGCAGTTCTTCCACAGTATCCTGACACCATTCCCTATCCCCCAATACTCTATCACTAATGTACACATTGGAAACATTTATGGTAATACAGAAGACTGCATTGCCTTCATAAATGAATGGCACGACATTATTTTTTTTTTAATTTTTAAATCAGATATCTGGTAGTATGACTGTGTGGCCATCCCAAAACATAAAAGGCAACAAATGCACTGGGAGAGTAAATCAGTAAGTCCTATTACTTGATAAAATATCTATTTTTCAAACAATGATATTGGTACCCTATTGCCCCAAAGGGTTAGATTATTAAGAATATTTCTAAAGTGCTAGAAACAAAAATCCTATGTGCACATCATGCTGATTCCTTGGGCTTTCCAGAGGATGTAGGCATCAGTGCACACATAACATGGGATCCCAGGAAGGGACTTCATTCAAATCCTGCCATAAGTGGAGAAACTCCATTCTGTGTTCCATCATTTACTAAACACTTGGTGAATATTCATTGCATCATAGGCCCTTCTTCCCTGACTTCTAGTCTTGCTCTTGCCCTATGGTCTAATCATACCAGTACCATATTTTAGTGAAGATGTAGTGGTTAGAGCAGAACTCATTTATATCCTACCATGGGGATGATAAGAGCATGGCTGGTTTTTTCAGTCTGTGTGGTTTTAGGCAAATTATTATATAGTTCTACCCCAGTTGCAACATGGGAACAAATAATTCCCTGTAATCTCTCATAGTTATGTCCAAGTTAATTTGTGAAAATTAATATAAAGTGTCCAGTGAAAAAAAATTCATGACTTCCACTTACACAATGCAAAGTGACAATGTTGATTGCTACTAGAAGAGTTGCTGGTTGTTATATGGATTCTATACGCCTGTTGTGCAACCATGTGCCCTCTCTAATTCCCCCACAGCCCAACAGATCACACTTAGCCAAAGCAGAGTTTTTCAACCTGTTTGTGACTCCAAGATCATAAACTTATTTCAACAAACTTCTCAAACATCTATCAGGTGCTAGTCATTTAAACACTGCATAGAGAATAATGAAACCTGTTTTTCATTCTGAAGGAGCTGAGCCATGAGTGGAAAACATAATGTAGAAATTGGTGCTATGTACCCACAGAAGTGAAAGCGGCAGAAAGAACTCTCATTGGGACGCCTGGATGCCTCAGTGGATTAAGCGTCCACTCTTGGTTCAGGTCATGATCTGACCTGAATCTGTCCTGGGATTGAACCCCACATGGCACTCCCTGCTCGGCTGGAAGCCTGCTTCTCCCTCTCCCTCTGCCACTCCCCCTGCTTGTGCTCTAGCAAATAAATAAATAAATTCTTTAAGAAAAATAAAATTAGAGATGCCTGGGTGGCTCAGTTGGCCAAGCCGCTGCTTTCAGCTCAGGTCATGATCCCAGGGTCCTGGGATCGAGTCCCACATGGGACTCCTTCTTGCTTGGCGGGGAGCCTGCTTCTCTCTCCACCTCTGCCTGCTTGTGCATGCTCTCTCTCTCTCTCTCTCTGACAAATAAATAAATGAAATCTTTTTAAAAAATTAAATAAAATTTAAAAAATAAAAGAAAGAACACCGGTTATAGAAGTTGACAAATCTAGGTTTGAAATCTCCTTGACTGTTAACCACCGGAGGAGTTAATTCAGCTCTAGGTTTCAGTTTCTTTGACATCAGATAACAAGGATGACCTACCTTTGAAGAACCGAAAGTAATATTTTACCTACAGAAAAGGTAGGCACTTTTGTGCTACCTAGCATGCAGCATCATTCAATGAACGTAACAGTTACATAGAAGATGATGCAGGTCGTTTTGATGGGAACTGATTCAGGAAGGATTTCTGTGCATAAGACTGGGTCTGAACCAGGCCTTTAGTTATAAACCATTCTTGGGTCATCTGCCTGTTATACTTTTTTTTTTTAATTGCAGTGATTGCTTTTACATCATTCTAGATTACTTAAAAGGTCACAGGTAAGTTCATCAAGGTTCAAAAAATTCAGGTTGAAAATTTAAGGTAATAACTTTTTTAAAAAAGAATCAAATAAATAGGAGATGTATAAAGAGGCAATTTAGATACTTGTAAATTCTCAAGTGCACTTCAGGAGGCCTTAGCTCATACATGGGGGGAGTTACTTCCTTAGCTCCCTGGGAACCACATGCTTGCCCAGCTCCCTCTGGCTGTGTTCAGAGCGGTTGGCCACGGGCAGACCACAGCACTGCCTCTGTGGCAAAGAGACAACAGGACAGGAGTTAACAGGAATTCTGTGATTGATCTCTCCTTTTTTCCCCCGTTGCTTTTAGGGAGGAAAAAAAAAGTGTTCTAAGAGAGACACGAGGCTCAACAAGTTGAATTTGGGATTTATTCCCGGTATTACTTGGATTTTCAAGAATTTTTGGACATCTTGCCTTTCGGCCACAGTACTCCCAGCAATATGAGTTATTTGCCAACTTCATTTCAAGCTCTTGAATTTACAGTTAAAAGAGAAATAAAAAAGTCTTTCATTTGTTCCTAAGTTGTTTATTTTGCTTGTAAAACCAATCATAATGTCTACCCAATAAAAAGAGAAATGTATGAAAGTTCTAACTCCAGAAAAGTTAACTGTTGAGCCTGAACTTCTCCGAGGCAAAGCCAGAAGACATTTTAATGAGACAGAGTTTTCTCTTTGAACTTGGGAGGGCACAAGCAACAAACTTGCTAAGAAAATTCTCCCTTTATCCTCTATAATTCTCCCCTTTAATACAAACTGTGTGGCTCAGCTTGGGACTGGAAATTGCGAGCCTTTTAAGGCCTGAGCAGCAGAAAGCTGGTAGTGGTCCTATACTCCTTTGTGGCACTGGGAAACTGCTCAGTGTCGTGACTCGTTGTAGTGTGTGTGGCATTAACTGTGGGTGTGCCGGGACCTCCCCTACCCACCCCTGCCCTGTCCTATGGTTATGACCTCTCACTGTTGCGCACACACACACACACACACACACACACACACGACCCTGCACAGCAGACTTCAGTGATAGCCAGCCTGACTATCTGTGAGTTTGAAACCACAGATACTAAAAGTGTTATGAAATGGACAACTCCCCCTCCACTGCCCCAAGATGATTGGAGCAAGGCTGATATGCAAACTGAGCAGCATAATCCTAACAGAAATGGGGGGAAACACGAAAGCCAAACCTAAAAAGGGCATCACCCTATTGGTTTCAGACCTACTAAGACCAGCACTGGCCATGTGGGATCCTGTTTTGCAGAAAACCTGGACATGAATCAAGGGTTTTATTTCTTTGGGTTTAGAAACTTTTCATCACTTTTTCCTTCTAGCATGAAAATACAACACTAACTACTTTACCAGGAGAAGCAAAAGTGTTTGAAAAATAATTTCACCCCCCCGCCAGTGCCTGCTATTGAGATCAGTGTCATTTCCAATTTGTCCCTGACTCTCAAAAAATAATGTTTATATTTTTTTTT
>NC_081566.1:54756796-54775667 GCF_022355385.1 Mustela nigripes
ATATGATAATATATTAATTTTTTTTTTTTTTATATATAATTTTTATTAATATATTTTTTTTTTTTTTTTTTCTCATTGGGAGTTTTCTGCTTAGGTGAATACCAAAGTGTAACAGCTGTGGCACAAATAAATAATAAATTCACTTTATATGCAGAAGCTATGCTCTTGAAGACTCTTTCCCTCTGGGCTTCTAATATCCTCCTTGGGGTGATTCAGTGCAGTCAGAGAGAGCCCCCATAGAAAGCAGCTGGCAGTCAGTGGCTGGGCTTTCCCCAGATGGGGGAAACCAGACTTTTGGCTCTATCATGAAATAACACCCATGTAATACATTCTTTTCATCTTCAAAACACAAATGTAAGTCTTCAGCCCTTCATTCTTCTTGGAGGGCAGGGTTATCGTCATCACCGGTCCCCTCTTTTCTCTTTGTATTTCTTTTTCCAACCTACTGGTCACTTGTTTCCTCACCCCTTTTACTGAAATCGAGGCATCAAGTTCCAAAACAAAAACAGAAACAAAATAAAACCAAAACCCAAAACCGAAGCCAAGAAGGGAATGCCATCAATGCCCTGACATATTCTTCCAGGCCTTCTGTGTTGTGGAGGCCCCTGAGCCCCTCAAATGCTGTCCCACAGGTAGAAAGCATATTGGTTGCTCACACTGAAACAGAAAAGAGAATAGTTCTTGGAATGAGGAGGATGTCGTCCTTCGGATAACAATTTGGGGAAATATTTAAGAACAGTACTGTGATTCAAGTGTGGCAGAGGGTATAGAATTCCAGGCTTTGGTATTTTTTCAGATCTGAGTCAACCTCTTGTTAAGTGTGTCTTTGAGAAAAGATGGTTCACTGCTCTAGACCACACTTTCCCTATACGAAAATGGGCACAGTAACACCTGCTATTTCATAGGCTGGTTGAGAAAACTTCGTGAGATCAACAATGCAGAATGCTTAGCACCATGCCTGGAGCATAGAGTCCAGTAGACATGAGCTGAAATTGGACTATGAATTCACCTACTGGGTGGTGTCTTTTTGCAAAATAACCCTGAAGTTCTTGAACATCAGTTTGCACTTTAAAACAAGGCAGCGGGATAGCGTGCCCAGGGCATGAATTTCACAGAACTGGATTTAATATTATTCCTTCACTTATAACCTTGGCCAGCAGCACATAAAAGCTTTGTCTACCTCCAGCAAGAAATATGGCTTTGTGGGGCTTGTGCTTCTTTCTAGGGTTATTTGGGGACTGGTTGTGATAATAATTAAATTGCTCAGCTCATAATAGATCCACAGTTAAGTGTGGTTTTCGTCCCTACACTTTTTATTCTTATAAGCAAAGATCATTTAGAAAATCCATGACTCAAAAAGTTCTTTTACCTGTTTGCTTTGTGTCATCTTTTAATGAGCCCTTTCAAGAAACCAGAGTATCACATGGTAGAAAGTGTCTTCAGACTACAATCACTTGGTCAACAATAGATGCATAAGCTATCTTGTCAATGTGTTTTGCAAGGTGGGGACAAGACTTATACAATCAGGTTGCCATGAGAATTAAATGGGATAGTACATGACAGATGCTTAGAACACTGCTTGATACATATAAAATGTTATCATAAGTGCTATTGTTCTTATGATTAAACTATATTGTTAAAATTTTAAAAACTTTGTTTCATTGCCTTATTCAACATATCACTCTTTTAGAGAAGTATTTTGGCCCCTATTAGATATAGTTTGTGATATGTAATTATATGATTTCTCTGTCTGTACTTACTATACCACATATGCTTTGATAGTTAATTTTATGTGTTACCTTGCCTAGGCTATGACCCCCAGTAGTTTGGCCAGACACTAGTCTAGATACTGCTGTGATGGTATGTTTTTCTTAGATCTGATTAACATTTGCCGTTAGTTGACTTTAAATAAAGTGGCTTCTCCTCCATATGGGGGATGGGGAGCTAATCCAACCCACAGAAGTGCTTAAGAACAAAAACTGAGATTTCTCAGAGAAGAAGAAATTTGACCTCAAGGTTGCAGTTTAACTTCCTGCTTGAATTTCCAGCCTCCAGGCCTGTTATATATGAATTTTGGATTCAAGACCAAGACCTCAACCATTACCTGAGTTTCTAGTTTGCCAGCCCACCCACATTTATAAAACCCTACTGTCACATGAGCTGATTCCTTAAAGTTTCTCTATTTCTATATCTATCATCTATCTATCTATCTATCTATCTATCATCTATCTATCCACCATCAGTTCTGATTCTCTGGAAAACTTTAACTAATACATACACATTCCCCATTTCTTTGTTTCTTCAATTACATCAGGGTTGGCTAACTATGGCCCATCTACCAAATCCACCTGCTACCTAAATTTATAAATAAGGTTTTATTGGAACATAGCCATGTTCCTTTACGTACGAAATGTCTGTGGCTGCTTCTGTGCTGTAATTGAGCACCAGAATTAAATAGTTGCAACAGATCATAATACCTAAAATATTTATTATCTGGACCTTTGCAGAAAAAGCATAGACACCTGAATGAGAGTAAATTTTCATGACACCAAGGGGTATGTCATCCTTTTGTAAGGTAAACTTTGTAGGCCTCAAGGATTGATAAAATGCTGCTACAGCAACTGAGAAAGGGTCTTGTTTAAAGGGTCTTGTTTCTGGAGAGAAATGGAATGAAGTATTTTATCTTTTCTTTTTTTTTTAAGATTTATTTATTTTAGAGAGAGAAAGGGAAAGAGCATCAACAGGGGGAGGGGCAGAGGAAGAGGGAGAGAGAGAATTTCAAGCAGACTCTCCCTGAACATGAAGCCTGATGTGGTGCTTGATCTCATGATCCTGAGTCCATGACCTCAGCTGAAACCAAGAGTCAGACACTCAACCTACTGAGACACCCAGGTGCCCCATATTTCATTTCTTCTTAATACTTCTCAAGATGTTTACCTGCCTGTGGATAAGGCAACTAAACAAAATATTCTGTTGAATGAATGATCTTATTATTTTTATTGACATATGTCTTCCTCTGGAACTTATAGCAATATCCTAGACTACTAAAAATATAATTACCATTTGACCATATGTTTCACTCCTAGAAAGTAATCCTAAGGCAATAAGCCTAAAATAAATTGTAATAGTTCTCATCAGTATGACAGGCTGAGATGATATAAAGATTTGTTGGATAAACTGCAACCAAAATTATATAATATATAATTTTATATGTGATATAATATTATAGATAATTATAGATGTACATAGATAGAAGTATCCCCAAGCTTTAAAACCAGAAAGAAAAATCCCCAAACATAGAAAGAAAGATCTCAAAATCAGAACACTGAATTAAAGCAGAGCACTGAATTAAAGCTGAGTGATCCTCAGGATCTCAAACCTAGGCTGGGTTTTAACTCCCACTTGCAGGAAGGTACAGAGTTGAGTCTCTGAACCGATGTTCTTTGAGGAACTCCAGCTGAGTCCCCTCTATAAAGCTGAGTTGGAAGTGTCCATTAAAGGTCCACAGAAAGTCTCTAAAAAGTATTTGAGAACTGGCCACTGGCCTTTGGTCATGGGTTGAAAAAAAATTACTCCAAATTAGTCAGAATTTTAACCCTAAAGTGTGCAAATGTCTCAAATTCCAGTAACCAAGTAAAGGTAGGAATGGCCTGAAGTAAGAAATTAACATTCACATTCTTTAGTAACAGGAGCAGGTTCCTGGTGGGAACCATTAAGAATCTTCACAGAGATTTTTTTCAAAGATTATTTCAAAAGGATAGATGTACAAAAGTGAGAACACTGAAATTTCAATGGCAAGCTCTCCTCTCTGCCTAGGAAAATTTATATTTATCCTTCAAAGTCCAATTCAAATATCATTCTATGACTTTTTGTCATATGAAAAACCCCCTTCCACTCCCAACATCCCTTACCTACATTAACTTTTGTTCTCACACACCTTTCTTCATCCCTTTAGACTAGAACTTTCATACCGCATTATATTTACTATTGTACTTTTTCATCTTCCTTCTAGAGGTAAATGGTTTGAAGGCAGGAGTCATGTCTTATTTACCTTTGTGTCGTCTGTAGGGAACTTTAAGATGTTTCCTGAAAGAAATAATCATTTCTATTAATCCTTGTGCGGGATACAAGGAAGCAAACAACACTGATATTAATTATTTTATGAATAATCAATTTGATGACAAACACTTAAGGTATTTGGGCATTTAGTTTAAGGCCTGGGATGACAACTGAAGGCTGAATGTTCGATTAATGATAAGAAGAAATTGTATAGATAATAAATTCTGTAGAAGTTCAGGGAACTAGTTTGGCTGGCTCACAGATGAAGTGTTTAAAGGTAAAACTAGAGAGTTTGGAAGATTGGTGAGGCCAGATTATGGATAACTCAGGAATCTGGACTTTATCCTGTAGTTAGTTAATGGGGTACCATGGATGCTTTCTGTGCACAATCAAAGATCTGTTTTAGGAATATTAGTAATCCAATGGCTGCAATGTGTAGAACGAATTGGATATGTAAAGCAACCGAAGGCCGGAGAATGGCTTATGAGACTATTACAATAATTTAGGGATGAGTGATAAGAGGCTGGACCAGCAGTGAGAATCAAAAGGAAGAGGCACAAAGAATTTTAACAAAGTCCTCAAATATACTCTTTTTTAAAAAAAGGGAATTAAAATATTAAATGTATTATTGGGAAATCAGGATATTAATATTTGAATTCTTCACTGGGCAAAAACACTGTCAGAGTTCAGACATAATAAGAAATTGAAGATATACTATATGATGAAATTACAATTTTCCTTACATTCTGAATTCTTCAATAAGTGAGGAAATAGACAGTTGCTCAGTTAAAGTTAAAGTTTTTCATAAACATCTGTGCAATATGATTTACCCAATTATTCTTAGCAGGTATTAGAAAGGATTATTTCAGTGGTATAGGGTTCTGAAAATGGGGAAAGTATGGAGGTTACATATGGTTCCATTTCATAAATTCTAGGTTATATAAAGTTCACATATTGCAAAAGAAAGACTTAGAAGCTCTGAACAGAGCGACTATATTGATTTGTGATGTTATTGTCATTGGTGTTGGATTAGCAACTGCCACAGTTAAGCAAAACTATCATATCATTATGAAGGAATTAAAAAATACTGAATCTATATAAGAAATATGAGAGAGTTTATAAGACCCCCCCAGGCTTAGCCTGAGGTTTAAGTTAATACCTAATTTAGCTATTGCCTCTCTTCTTTTAGCTCATTGCAAAGCTTTGTATCAGTGTTCTTTTTTCTCTCTTCAACAGCTGGGCAATCAATGAATACCATCCTTAGCCTTTGAACAAGTTCTCAGTCATCTATGGAAGAGTTCAAACACTTTACACATTGCCATGAATTTCCATTTTTTCCTCCCTTAATATAGTATAACAATTTTAAGCCTTTCTACTCTAATAATTGCCATCATAAATTAAGAGGTCATAATCAGTCTAGAGTAGCAATTCATCTACTGGAAGGAAAGGTTGTCAGCATTACACATACAGTTAGAGTGGGAATGGTATTGATCCAGCCATTCCCCTCTTGGAGCAGGCGGTGAAGACGGGCTCAGATGAAGCACAGATTTTGAAGTCAGACTGGAGTCCCACTCCCCATTCTGAATCATACCTCTTAAAGTTCAGTTGTTGAACACCACATTGCTGTGAGTTTCCCCATCATTCCAGAGGAACCTTTGCCAGAAACTCCCAGGGAGTGTCTGGGATGGGAGGGAGTAGAATTAAATGAAAGAAAGTAGATTAAATAAAAAGGAAGTAGATTAAATGAAAGAAAAAGTAGACTAAATGAAAGAAAGAGAAGTAGAATTACTGAAAGAAATGTTCTAAAACGTCAAGGAAGAAGGGGTGAGAAATCAAGGGGAAAATGAGAAAGAAGAGACAAAGATAAAGAGGAAAAAGAACAGAAGAAAAAGGCAAGAAGGAGAGATAGGAAATTCAACCATTTCACAGAGTGAGTTTGCTATTCTTTGCCTGCAAATTGTGATATTGTTTGTTCTTTTATTTCTATTTGAATTATTCACTGAAATCCCATTTAGCAGAAAAGCAGAGAAACGATCCCTTAAATGTCCCGTAAGAATGGCTTTAGTTTGACACTCTGTAGAGAAATCACATACTTGTGACTCAAGGGAACTTGACTAAAATTGTTCCAGACAAAAATTATTATGATAAAGCAAAAATTATTATGATAAAGCTCTTGGCTGTGGAAACGACAAATGAGTTTAGTCCAGAGAGTGGCTTACTGAGAAAACCACACCTTTCTTCTAATGACTAGGACTGATAGGACAGAGAAACTCTGATGGTAAGACAGGCCACAGAACTCTCCATGGAGGTGGTGCTCAAAAGCTTACCAAATAACAACAACAGTCTAGGACTGCCAGTCATGCTGGTATTTCATATATATATATATATATTAGATATATTGCCAGTTCTTTAGCCGTGGGTCAGAGTATTCAGATGACCACGCAATGATTAAAGTTCATATTTTCTGCTAAAACTCTTAGGAGGAAATCGAAAGAAATTTTTCTTAATGATCTGGATAAACATCTACCTTCCCCAATGCATCTCCCATTTAGTATACTTATTTTCCCCACACTGCTCCACTTAATGTAGACCTGACTGAACAGGAGTCTTTATTTATAAGGAAAGTAACCTGAACTTTAAAAGCTCCAACAAATTAGATTTTGTTAATATTCTAAGGATAGTGTTTTAGTGACAGTTTCAGCAAATGTGTCATTACACATTTTCAGCGCAAATCATGTAATAAGCCCTAGGGGGAGAGGTAGAGAAGCAGTCCTCTTTGATAAAGGTAGAATAAAGTTAAAAAATGTTGTCATTATTACTTTTATATAGAGCATCTGTATTTTAAGAACTTGAAGTATTTGTAATGAAGATCAGCTTCACATTTAAGATGGGCAAATATTCTTGAATGCTACTTAGCAAATATTTTCTCTAAGTCAAGTGCATGATTGCCTAGTTGACATGGATTTTTCTTCATTAGGACTGTCCAATGTTGCAGATGCAACTTGATAACCATTTAAGGAATCTGCAGACTGCCACAGCAAGTGTAAGATGCTTCTGGTCACACTCAATCATGCTTTGAGGGCGACTAGTTCTTTGCCTCCTACTACAGAAGTTCTCTTAATTGAGCTCTATTTTAAAAACCCACCAGGTTAGTGATTTCTCATCATTCACTTTATAAATCATATGGACTGATAACCGTAGTTCACAGTTTTGGGTTCCCCCCAACATTTCTGTTTGTGTCATTGCTTTGCATGCTTATTCAAAGTCAGTCATGCTTGCTCCCAACTATGTTTGTGCCAACTATGTTTCTGTAACTAAGTGGTGTATAACAATAAAATACAATCCCCAAAGGAGAGTTACAGTTTCTCTGAAAACTGCACTGAATACTTTGGAAAGCCTTGAAAAGGAGGGTCTCCAAATATTTCTGATAAATTATGTGTGGGCAAGATCATTGTCAAAGATTGGGAGAAATGTTAAACATGTAGAAGAACTCTGGGTTCAGAATACTTCGCATGTCTCTATAATTTTGGCCTCACTTTAAAGGAGCCAAAATTGAGAAATCACAGATGATGAATTATGGGTGTGAGTTTATGAGAAAGACTACATGGAATTTTAGTCAGGTGGCCCATACACAAAGAAAAGGCATGGTGTACATGAAAAAAATTAGAGAATAGATGCACATTTATTAGAATGAAGTAAACAGCTCAAGGTGTGCACACATCACTTTTGCAATTCTCTTTTTAATAAAGCTCTTACATTTAGCCAAAGAAAAACAGATCCAATTACTTTCACAGTAAGATATAGAAATGCCTGAAGGAAGTCTATGGTATATACAGCAAAAACCACACTGGTTTATATTCTCATGTCAGCTGCTTTGAACAAGATACCTGTTCTCTCAAAATTTTGATTTCTTGTTTATTTAAAAAGAAAAAAAGACCTTATCAGGTTTACTTCACAGTTTTTTTTTTTAGAATCAGGTGAAATAACAAATGAAAATATTTTATAAATTTCAAAATGTTAAAAAGAAATGCAGATCTACCTTAACTAAACTCCTAATAGTAAGAGTTATGTTTTGTATAACTCTGTATTCTGAAAGAGCCCTTAGAATGCTATTTGCAGAGAGTAAAACAATAAGTCTTTAACGAATGAGTTAATGGATAAATGTACCTGTTCCTCTGCCCCAGTGATGAGCGTCATGTAAATACTACTTCCTGGTCTAGTCTTTTTGACATGGTGTCAGTTTGACCTGACGGACATTGTAGGTTCTGTCCTCATTGTGGCCATTTTTGGCAATGTCTTTAGAGGAGATATGCCAGCCCTCTTGTATAGGTTTATGTGGTGCACGATAGATATTTATAAAATAGTATTTATTGTATGAGTCAACAAATGAATGAGTGAATGACTGCAAATATTCAGACTCTTATGTAACTCTTTTTTATTCCTCACAACATCCTGTCAAAGCAATAGGAACTGGTGGTTGTTCAGTTAACTGGGTAAGCATTCAGTAAATATTTATTAAATGAATAAGCTAATATGTAAATGCAATGAATGGACATGGAGTTAAACTTGTTCCTTATTTTTCAGCTTCACTGAGATTTAAATGATGTACAAAATCATGTAAATTTAAGGTGTAAACATGTTGATTTGATACGCATATACATATAAGTATATACTTATATGCATTTGATACATTTGCATATTGCAATATGATTACCAGCATAGCATTAGCTAACTCCTTGAGGCATCATGTCATATAATTATCATTTATATTTTTTGGCGAGAACATTGAAGATCTGCTTTCTTAGCAACTTTCAAGTGTATGAAATAGTACTGTTAACTACAATCATGCCATTGTGCATTGGATCCATGGAACTTACTCTTTCTAAGTTTGTACTCTTTAACTGACATCTCCCCATTTCTACCACCCCCAGGCTTTAGGAAACCATCATTCTTATCTGTTTCTATGAGTCTGGCTTTTGTAGGTTCCACATTTAAGTGATACACAGTGTTTGTCTCTCTCTGCTTGATATACTTCATTTAGCATAATGCCCTTCGTGTCAATCCAAGTTTTGGCAAATGGCAGGATTTCCTTCTTAATACATGTATGTATATGTTTAACAGTGCACAAGCCTTCCCCTTTCTCTACATCCTAACCAACACTTTTTATCTTTTGTCTTTTTGGTGACAGCTATTCTAACAGGTGATATATCATTCTGGTTTTGACTTGCATTTCCCTAATGATTAGAGATGTTGAGCATTTTTACATGACCTATTGGTCACCCATATGTCTTTTTTTGGGAAAATGTCTATTCGGTTCCTCTGCTTATTTTAAATTGTGTGTGTGTGTGTGTGTGTTACTGGATTATGTGAATTCTCTATGTATGGTGGATATTAACTCCTCATGAGATACATGGTTCACAAACATTTTCTCCCATTTTGTAGATCGCCTTTTCATTTTGTTGATGGTTTCCTTTGCTGTGCAGCAGCTTTTTAGTTTGATGTCTCCCACTTGTTTATTTTTGTCTTTATTGCTTGTTGTGCTTTTGGTGTCATATCCAAAATATTGTTGTCAAGACCAATGTCAAGGAGCTGTTCTCCAATGTTTACTTTTTGGAGTTTTATAATTTTGGTCTTCATTTAAGTCTTTAATCTATTTCAAGTTATTTTTTTGTAATGGTTTAAGATAGGGGTCCAGTTTCATTTTTATGCAAGTAGTTACCTAGTTTTCCCATTGTTATTTATTGAAGAGATTATCCTTTCTCCATTGAGTATTCTTGGCTCCCTTGTCAAAAAGTAGTTGACCATATATATGGGAGTTTATTTTTGAGCTCTTGACTCTGTTCTATTGGCTCATGTATCTATTCTTATACTGGTACCATACTGTTTTGATTTCTACAGCTGTAATCAAGAATGTGTTGCCTTTAGTTTTGTCTTTTTCTCAGGATTGGTTTAACTATTTAGGGTGTTCTGTTACTTCATACAGATTTGAGGATTTTTTTTCCCTTCCTGTGAAGAATGCCATTGGAATTTCGATAGGGATTACACTATATCTATAAACAGTTTGGATCATATGGCTACTTTAACAACATTAATTTTTCTGATCCATTAACATGAGATATATTTTCATTAGTCTCTTTTTCGGATTATTTTCATCAGAGTCTTATAGTTTTTATTGCATATTTTTCAAAGATAAACCTGTCTTAAAGTCACTAAGGTGACTTAAAACTACTTGTTATTAATTGTAATAAAATGTCTTTTATTAAATTAAATTAATTTAATTAATTAAAATTAAGACTTGCATCATGAATAAGATTTTTAAAAATCTCAAAATAGTTCAAAAAGATACATAAAGAAAAGCAAGTATCTGCTACAGACAATAGCTTAGACTTGTGCCTTATAGAAAATTTTCTAAAAGTTACTAGTTTTAGTTAACAAAAAAGATTAACTTTTTGTATACTCTTGCAGAAATCACACACATATATAGACAGAGATACATATATACATATGTATGCATGTATGTGTGTTTATATATAGAGAGAGACAGACAGACAGACATACAGACAGACATGCCCAAAGACTGAGTCAGGAGTATACGGACACTTCTTTCCTTTTAAACTAAACATATCTTAGAAATTTTTCTTTATCAGCAAACATGAATCTATGTCATTTTGTTTAATAGTTTTACTACCATCCATTTAACTGTTTTCCCAAAATGATGGATAGTTTGTTTTATTTTCTTTGCTATTCTGAATACCGTTGCAATGAATTCATTTGTGTATGTGCACACATGCACATATCTGTGCACGTGCACACGTGCATGCACATGTGTGCACACATACACACAAACACACACATTTATATGCCTGAGTACATCTGTAGTAATGAATTCCTTAAAAAGCCCCAGAAGGCAGGGAAACTGGCTTATTAAATTTATTTTTCTGTTTTAATAATTTTGAGACTATCAGCTCTACCCAGAAAGATAATCAATAGATTTCTTTTCCCCTTAAAGTTAAAATTGGACATTGAAGACACTTGGCACCTTAGGCGGGATAAACAACTAGGCTCAGTCTGTACATGTGAACCTTCTGATTTTCAGCATAGGAAAGGCTTTATGGAAAATCTACTAGACTTCCTAGAATAAGAATGTTAGGGGACCATCTTGCTTTCTTTGGAAAATTCATCTCAAACATGATAGAATTAATAAAAATGTGCTTCTTTCAGACTTGTTCCATGTGTGGATGGTTTTCTCTCAGTTTTTTTTTTCCAAAGAAAATGTAATAATTATTGACTTTCTTCAACTTTCCCTCTCTCCTTGAGTTAATTTTGTATTGCTTTAGCATAATAGGAAGCATGAGAAAATTTAAATGCATTTACTTATTCAACAGAGAAGAAATATTCATACATGGAAAATGTTGTATTTGTATTGACAAATACAACTAATCAGCAACTAATAGTATGGTTTTCACTTTGAATAAAAATAGTTTAAAATACATCAACAATTTGAGTTAAAATTGGTACAGAAACTAATCATTCTATAAATATAATAAGTTCTTGGGAGATACTCCCTTGGGAGAAATATTTGAAATTAATTTATTATTAGGAATACTTTTTAGAGTCATTAGCCTAGAGTTGTGTCCAAAAACATAACAGAAAAAAAAATGCAGATCTATTCCATCCAAAACCATTAGTAGAAAACATAATTTGTTATTTCCTTATATGTGTTGTTTTCAGCCTGGGCTGCACATTAAAACTATCAAGAACATTTTAAAAAATGGGGAACATTTTAAAAAATTAGGGAGGGGAGTGGCAGGCATCCACATTTTTTGTTTTAAAACTTTGCTGGTAATTCTAATATGCATTCAGGTTTAGAACTACTGGTTACAGAAAGATAAGAAGTAGGAGTTTAGAATTAAATGCTTCATGATAACTATCAGGACACCAAAGTGAGTGTGAGACAGACCACTTCTCTCACTGCATGCAAATTTGCAAAGGAAATTGCTCCAAGAGTTTAATAATTTTCTGGAACCTTCAACAAATTCAAGGATATATAGGTCGGAGACAGAGAAGATTAAAGGATATTAATGAGAGAGCTGATTCTATGCTGGAATCTTCATCTTCCTTCTGTGAAAGAGCCATGGTGGATGCTACCTTTTTCTTCAAACAGAGGAAAGTACTTTAATGGATACACTGAGAGAGCCATGAATTGATTTCCTTCCACTGAGAGACACAAGACTGTTATCTGATCCACGAACAAGAAAACTTTATCAAGCATAGACTGGAGTCTGTTTTTCATCAGCCAATTGCTCTCTCAGTGGAATGAACAGTGCTATATAGTATGGGAACCAGCCTGCCTCTCAGAGTCTGTCAGGGCAAGAAAGCCATTAGTATTTTCCTTTACAGAATAGCAGTGACATGGGAGAGGGATCCTGAATGGTTCCTGACCAGCATGATTAACAGGAGAGATGAACAAAACTTATCAGAAAGAGGTTGGAGGTGTATTTTCAGACAGAAAGTGTGAGTTGCAGGTGATCACCTAGAATAAAGATATATCTTCTTGGGTGAGCAGAAAAGCAGAACCCTCAAAGCCCACAAAAGCCACCAATGAGAGAGGCCAAATTATCTTCCAGGACTGTATTTTAACCAGCTACCAAGTAGAAAGCATGAAGCCATCCAGGTCAGGTAAAAATGAGTCTATTCCTTGTCTTCATTTCCCTC
The DNA here is from genome assembly GCF_022355385.1 of Mustela nigripes. Lineage (NCBI taxonomy): Eukaryota > Metazoa > Chordata > Mammalia > Carnivora > Mustelidae > Mustela > Mustela nigripes. Next base: position 54,769,571 of record NC_081566.1, read on the forward strand.
TGCTACAGTAATACTGTATAAAGAAGAACTAGCAGATATGGAAGGGAGTGGTAGAGTTTTCCTATTGTAGGCTGCCGTCTTTAAGCCTGTCCAAGCTGAAGTAGAAGAATATAATGTTAAGTGGACGTTAGGGTTCAATTAGCATACTTTCCCTATGATTCCTGAACTTGAAAAGCACAGCAGAAAGTAAAGATTGAGCTTTAGCCAATTGATATTGTAATTTATGATTATAGTCTTGAGATGACTTTCTCCTCTTTTTACCTATCATATGAGTTGTACACTTGATCCCAAATGTCTTCTTTCTTCTTAATCTGTTGCTTCCCCACCAGAGTTTATCTGCATCTTGCTTGCTTATACTTGACATCTTGTACTTGACATATAGTTTCATCTCAACTCTTTCTTGAAAACATTGATTTCTCATTTGCTCCCCACTCTGAGGAGCAGTAATATTTCCTGATGATTCCCATGAATATCCAAGTTCTTACCCTCTGCCCTGCCAACACTCATCCACAATGAGGCATGTTTCATCATGGAATAAAACAGAACAGTCAATTAGCTATTTTACTTTCCAACTTGTTTTGTTAGCATTTGGGAGATGTAGGCAAACACCAAAGGGCAACACAGTATATAGAGCTCATTAGCGAAGCATAACAGTGCCCACCAGAATGAAACCAAAGTAAACTGTGAGCTCATCCAAATTATAGAATTATGAACTTAGTTCTATATACATTTAATGAATTGTATGCTACACTAATGCATTGGAAATCAAAGGACCTAATAAGAGAGGAATAATTCCTATTTAAGTCACACACAGAATTGAGTACCACCATTTATATGTTTACTTTGCTTTTACAATGATTCAAAAATCAGATTTCAGAATAATACAACACTCTTTGAAGGGCTTGAATTCCAGCAAAGTGGGAACATCAGAAAACTATTACAAAGATGGTTTTTATATGTCTGAACAATGAAATTCTGTAGAATTAGAGATTACTTCTGTTATGCTTGCTATGATCTTTCCTACTTTAACAAACTGCTTGGAGCTGGCTGCCAGTCTGGTAAGAGACCTCTAGGGAAGGCTCAGCTGCAATATATAAAGCAACAATTTTGGTTCATTTGTGCATTTTCTCTTAATGTGTGCAAAGCTGATAGCAGAGACATAGGTTATCACAGGCCATCATGCTAATGAGAAAATTAGTAAGGGTGACATTTAGCTAATTCATACAGTCTTTCTTAAAAGTAAACACAATTCTAATTAATGAGGTGTAGTTTGTTGCTCTTAATTGCCTTTCTATGAGTAAGATGATCCTTGTATTTCTGCCTATCTATTCATTTATTTAACAATCGTTTATTGATTATCTAGAAAGTGTCAGTCATTGTGCTTAGTACTAGAGATTTAAAGTAGGGTGAGATAAAATACTGTCCTTGCTCCACAATCTTAATGTATTTGCAGAGAAAAGTTTGTAAAATTTAACTTCAGTAGATAAGTGGTATGACAAGTGTGCATCGACTCCAGATATATTTAATTTATTGGAACAATTTGGGAGGAAAATGTTTCAAAGAGAACAAGATTTCCTATGATACAGTAGTTATTTTAAGGTAAATATGATAATGGTGAAGAGATATTTTATACTATATGATGAGCATGTGCAAAATACGAGGCATGGAGGAACTTAATACCTTCAAAAAGTTTCAGTCATTTGATATGACAAGAGTGTGGTATAAAAATAAAGTCATAGGAGGTGCATTGATAAATGAAGACAAGTCCTTGATCACAAAATATCTTCTATGTTACAGACTTTGTGTTCAGTCTGTAAGCAATGGAGAGTTACTGGAATTCATTTAGAAGGAGAATGACATTGTCAGATTTGTAGTTTTAGAGAAATCATTCTGACATCCACAAGGATTTGTTAAAAACTCAAATTTGAATCTTCAAATCCTGTGATCAGTTGAACTAAAGATTCAGAAGATCTGTTAAACTCCTACAACTGAATGCAAAATTTGTGTGCTTATGCACTACTTCTGGGGAGATCTTTCATAACATACATTTGACTTTCAATCACCGAAAGGGGATAATGGTGACAACCAGGAAGTAGGGTGGCCTTTTCATCCCACTTTGCCTAAGACTTTCATGTTTTAGTACCAAGAGTATTGAATCCTGGGAAAACTTTCAAATTCCAAGAAAACTGGAACAGTCAGTCATCCTACTTGAAAGTCGTAAGACTGGGGCAACAGACCCTGTGAAAGGAAATTAAGAACTTCAGCTAAAGAAGGAATGACCTTGAAGGAAAATACATAGGACTGAATCGATAATGGAATTTAAGTGCAGTAAGGAAAAAATGAATTGAAGATAAAACCTGTGTTTCTAGTTCTAATTACTATATTTATGCAGTTGCCATGAAGGAAAGTATGTGTGCACAAGTAAGAATGACTTCCACTTTGAGCATGTTGATATATTAAGTATTTCTGAGATTCTGATGGAAATATCTGATGGGAATTGAACATATAGGTTTAAAGTTGTAGGGAATATGTCTAGAAGAATTTGGATAAAATTATTCAAAGATGATATGTACGAACAGAAGTAGTGCTGAAAAAGAGTATTCTGGGAAGTTTATGCATTTGAGGATAAGCACAGAAAGAAGACCCTAAGAAGAATATGGAAAAAGTCTGCTCAGAATTATAAGCAGGTCACCAAGAGAAACTGTACTCTCAGAATTCAAGAGAAGAAAGATTGCAATTATTATTTATGTATTTTAAAGTTTTGAATAATTTTCTGGAAGTATTAGCCAATGTAAACAGAAAAGAGAAAAGAATTAGAATATAAGAATTATAAGAGGAAGGAATGAAGTATCTCTTGAAACTTACATGATTATATACTTAGAAAATCATTTTGAAAATATAATTGCAAACATTAAATAGTTTGATAAGCCGGATAGATACTAAATATATACAGAAACCAAATAGTTTCTGTTTATACAAGCAATAAAAATTTGGAAGATTTAATAGACAAAGATATTCATATGTAATAGCAATAAGAGTTAATATCAAATGCTATAATTGGATGAATATTGAATGTTATTATGTACTAGGCACTTTTCAAATGCTTGCACAGGCTCAACTAATTTAATCCTTACAACTTCACTTTACAGATGAGAAAGTAGAGGCAAAGAGAGTTTAAGTAGCTTGCTTGTGTTTATACAGTTCATAAGTGGCAGACCTGGATTTTAAATGGAAGGAGTCTTAATCCATAGACTATAGTTTTAACTGCTATGCTGTCATTATTCTCTTTAGGAAAAAATAGTAAGGTAGTACGCTAGAATGTACTTCACAAGAAACACCCTCCATATGAAGAAAATGTGAAAATGGTATCAATGGGGAAAGGAAGTCTTCGACAAATAGGAAAGGTATCATGTGTTTGGATGGGATAACAACATAAAAATATAAATTCTCCTTAACTTAATGTACAAATATAATTTGATCTCAATAAAAATAGTAAAAGATTTTTTCTGTGAAACTAGTTGTAGTTTATGTGCAAAAACTTTAATAGGAAAATTCAGGGAAAAAAGTATTGTTGAGGTTTTAGAGCATCAGATATTTTAAAAGTATTAAAATTTTCAACAATTAAACTAAGACAGCGCTAGTACATAACAGAGAGTTATATGGAAGCCCAGAAATAAATTGAAAAAATAGGGATTTGGTATATAATAAAGGTGGCGTTGTATCATTTATGTCATATACATCAATGGAGGAGAAAATTATGATTCAATAAATGATTCTTGGATAATGGAGAAGCCATCTGGACAAAAATGAATTCATATATCATCACTTAAAATAAATTTGAGAAAACTGAAGACTGCACTGTAAAAACTATCAAAGCATAAAAGTAACAGAGAGAAGTTATTTTATAATCTCGGTGTATTAAAGACTTTTATGTGTGTGACACAAATAAGAAGGCCATAAGAAATCACATTGATAAACTCAATTACATAAAATTAATATATTAAATTCTGACCAAACCAGTATAAGAAAAAATCAGAACATAAGTGATAAAAGTGTGAAAATATAATAACCACATCAAAAATGTGCTATTTCCTTTTATTGAAAATAACTCTTTCAAATCAAAGTAATCATCTGTCCAAAAATATGAGCAAATGATTCAAACACAAGTTGCTTTTAAGCAAATGAAAAATGTTCACTCTTATTCATAATACAAGAAGTATAGATTAAAACAACATAAAATTATCATTACATTTATAGCAGTGATTTCAATTATTTCACAGATTATGAAAGATTCAAAGTTGGATAGCATACCATATAGATGAGGATGAGGCAAAGAGGCATTTTCATACATGGTTGGTAGGACTACAAATTGGTATAGCCTCTGTGCAGGGCAATTTGTCAATATTGATCAAATTTAGAACTTAGAAATAATTATATCACTTGTTCAAAAAAATTAAAAAGAATTGTAAACAGAAAAAAAAGTTGTCAACAGTTAATGGTAGGTCATTTGGCTCATTCCTTCCACTGAGAACAACAAATGGGGGTTAAAGAACATCTTAGAATTCAAGAGGCCAAATAGGGAAATGACAAAACAGAGAGAAGAGTACTTAAATTGTTTTCTTCTGAGAGCATTCACTGATTCTCACAATTTGAATTTGAATTAAGATAGGCTTGCAAAATAAATAAATAAATAAATAAATAAATAAGCTTGCAGGTGAGAAGGGCATAAATAAGAGCAGAAGACCTCCCCTGTCCCCAAAAGCACTAAAGGGCTATCACCTTAAAGTGAGCAGAGGGTTGACTGAATATTCTCATAGGGAATACTAGACCATTTAATATCCTTTTGACCTTGGTTTAAAGTGATCCCAAAATATTAAAGATCTAGCAGCCTGGCAGAATAATCTGAAATCATATATAGATAAGTTCACTTATTGAAGACTTCAATAATTATCTCTATAAATTACTACTTCACCTAAAACACCTAGCACACTTCAGAGATGACCAGGAGTATTAGGAAATTATAGTCAGTGAGTATACAAAGATTATTTGTTAAGATTCAGATATTGAAATTACAAGATACACACAAAACATATATATATATATATATATATATATATATATACACACACACACACATAATATCTACATATCCAATTTAATATATGCATCTATATCTATATCTGTATTTGTATCTCTATTTACTTATCTTTCTATAGAAAGAGACAATACATAGTACATGCTCATTTGGCGATATACAATACCTCTGTCATCATTATGATATTTGCCTTAGAATACCTATCTCAGTAGGTATCTACTCAGTAGGTATTTATCTCAGTAAATTCATTCAAGAATCTTCTTTCCAAAACATTTCCCTCCAAAGTGTGGGTAAGGGAGGTCTTGTCTTATAGGTATTAAGATTTATGAAGCTATAGTGATTGAGGTAGTATAGTATCAGTACAGGAATATATAAAGAGTTGAATGACATAAGATGGAAAACTAGGAAGCTGACTCACACATATAAAGGCCCCTAAAGAGGACAAAGGTGTATTGCAGAGGAATCAGAGACATGACAGTCTTTTAAAGAAATGGTATATTAAAAGGCAACCTATGGAATGGGAGAAGATATTTGCAAATGACGTATCAGATAAAGGGTTAGTATTCAAAATCTATAAAGAACTTACCAAACTCAAACCCAAAAAAATCCAGTCAAGAAATGGGCAGAAGCATGAGCAAACATTTCTCCAAAGAAGACATAATGACTGACAGACACATGAAAAAATGCTCAACATTCCTCATCATCAGGGAAATACAAATCAAAATCTTAATGAAAAACCACCTCACAGGGGTCAGAATGGCTAAAATTAAAAACTCAGCAAACCACAGATGTTATTGAAGATGCCGAGAAAGAAGAACACTCCTCCCCTGATGGTGGGAATGCAAAGTGGTGCAGCCACTCTGGAAAAGAGTATGAAGGTTCCACAAAAAATTAAAAATAGAACTACCCCCAAACCCAGCAATTATACTACTATGTATTTATCCAAAGGGTACAAAAATAATGATTCAAAGGAGGCATGTACACCCAATGTTTATAACAGCA
>NC_081566.1:54775677-54837083 GCF_022355385.1 Mustela nigripes
ATGTCCACAATAATATAGAAAAAGCCCAGATGTCCATTGACTGATGAATGGATAAAGAAGATGTGTGCACGTGCGCATGTCCACAATAATATAGAAAAAGCCCAGATGTCCATTGACTGATGAATGGATAAAGAAGATGTGTGCACACGCGCATGTGTGTGTGTGTATGCATCTATGTATATAATGGAATATTACTGAGCCATCAAAAAGAATGAAATCTTGCCATTTGCAGTGACGTGGATGGAACTAGAGGGTGTTATGTTAAGTGAAATAAGTTAGTGAAAGAAAGACAAATACCACATGATTTCACTCATATGTGGAGTTTAAAAAACAAAACTGACGAACATTGGGAAAGGGAAGGAAAAATAAAATAGATAAAACCAGAGAGGGAGGCAAACCATGAGACTTCTAACTACAGGGAACAAACTGAGGGTTGCTGAATGGGAGGTGGGTGGGGGGGGGTGTAACTGGGTGATGGGCATTAAGGATATAATGAACAAGGGGTGTTGTATGCAACTAATGAATCACTAAATTCTATTCCTGAAACTAAGCAAACAAAAAACTCTCCAAATAAAGCAAAACAAAAAAGAAATGATATAGATAAAACCAGGTACTTGTGTTAGTGACAGACTGCTACAAAAACATTAATACTTTCATGATATTCAAAATTGAAAAAATTATTTATCAAAGGATACAACAAAGAAAGTGAAATGGCAGGTCACAGAAAATAATACATGTAATACATATAGCTGACCAAAGAGTATCTTTGTATCTGTAGATATATACAAAGAGATGTAATATACAAAGAAGTGCAACAAACTTATAAGCAAAAGAGGAAAAACAAAGAGTAAGCCTATACAACACAGGGAAAGAGCTTAAGCAGACTGTCCAAAAGAAAGTCAATCTGAATTTGACTGGCTGAACAATAATAAAGAAAATTTGACACTATCAAATGGTAAGAATGTGGAGCAAGCAGTAAATTCACTGCTGAGAACAACACAAATTGGCTAAATCCCTTGGAAGGTCATATGTCTTTTTTTTGTAAAGTTGGAGATTTATAGATCTCATGCCTTAACAATTTTAATCATATATTTAGACCCCGTAGAAAAGTGTGCTTTAAAGGTATAGGGTGCCACAGAACCGGAACAAAACCAAAAAGGATGAAATAGTGAAGTAGTTCTTTATCAAAAAATGATAAACTATTTCAGCTACCACCTCACACTTGCCTTTCATTAAGCAGAGAAGTGTAACTCTTGTGAGAGTGTGCCAATTCCATTTCAATTCCTCCCTTCCTCTAGAGTAATAGAAACTGTACCTGAGCATGTACTTGCCCAAAATAAAGACTATTTCCAAGCTTTCGAAAAAAAAAGATAAACTTTTAAACATAATTTTTATTGAACAAAAGAGGTCAGATACCCCAATATATGCAACATATGATTCCATTTAAATAAAGAAAAACATTAGGGATACCTGTGGGGCTCAGTGGGTTAAAGCCTCTGCCTTCAGCTCAGGTCATGATCCTAGAGTCCTGTGATCAAGCCCCGCATCGGGCTTTCTGCTCTGCGGGAAGCCTGCTTCCCCCTCTCTCTCTGCCTGCCTCTCTACAAACTTGTGATCTCTGTCTGTCACATAAATAAATAAAATATTTAAAAAAAAAGAAAAGGACATTGGGGAGGGTATGTGCTTTGGTGAGTGCTGTGAAGTGTGTAAGCCTGGTGATTCACAGACCTGTACCCCTGGGGATAAAAATATATGTTTATAAAAAATAAAAAATTAAAAAAAAAAAGAAAAGGAAAAAAAAGAAAAACATTAAACTACCTTGTTTATGGAAAAACACATAGGCAGCAATAATGTAAAGACAAGCAAGTAGTGATTACTGTAGAAGCCAAGGTGATGTTCTCCCTGGATAGCTTGTGAGTAGGCTGTGGCTGAGTGCTTCTGGGCAACTGACAGTATCTTACTTCTTTACCTGGATGCTAGTTACACAGTAACCTGATAACATTCCATTAAATTGTACATTTATATTTTGTTCACTTTGCTGTATTTATGTTATATTTCATAATTTTTAAAAAATTAAAAAAATAAAGAAAAGGAATGGTTTTTAAAAAGTCATAATGTCTGACAGTAACCACAAAAGGGACTTCTTTTTTCTTTTTTAAGATTTATTTATTTATTTTAGACAGAGAGAGAGAGAGAGAACAAGAGAGAGAGAGCAAAAGAGCATGAATGGGGGTGGGGCAGAGGGAGAAGGAGAGACAGAATCCTCAAGCAGGCTCCCCACTGAATGAAGAGCCTGACCTGGGGCTTAACCTAATGACCTATGAGTTCATGACCTCAGCTGAAACCAAGAGTCAGATGCATAACCTACTGAACCACCCATATGTCCCACACAAAAGGGACTTCTTGGTGCTGGAAGAGATACATTTATGAAAATTCATTGAGTTGTACCTGACTTTTGTACTTTCCATATGTGTACTTAATAAAATGTCTTTTTATTAAATTAATAAAATGGAAGGAAGTTAAACAGGAAGCCATGTAGATTGTTCTTTTTATAAGCTAAAGTTTGAATGGAAGTGAAGCTCAAGATAGTATCCAGAGGGCAGGAACTTACATTTTATAGAGGTGACCTGAACATACCTAAGTGTGATATGGACAGAATCAGTAGAGGGGAGGTCTTGAAACAGTGGAGAAGATAACCCATGGCAGGCCTCAGTTTTAAAAGTACAGGGAGGGAACGAGATAGAAAGGCAAGGTTTGAACAAGGGCAGGAGTCTATTTTTCTTTGGAACTTGGGAAAAGGAAATCAGAAAGGGAAACCTTAGCAGGGACAGGAGAAAACATGGCTTTCGATGTTTAAGCTCAAGACTACAGATGAACATGCTATCACGTACAGAGGGAGGAGATATATGAACTCCTCTCTCCAAGAGAACCTTGAGGGATTATAAATGGGACAAGGAAGAGATGGAAGAAGGGACTAACCACAGAACTATTCACGGATTGTTGAGTTGTCCTAATGGATCAGCAGCACTGGGTCATATATTCGGTGACATCTCCAGAGTTAAGCAGTTATCCTCAGCAGTTTAGGGGTGGGGAATGAAATGGAGAATGATGAAATTAAATCAAGATCGAGAATCTACAGGTAAATTTTGGCTGAATTATTTGGAAAAGTAGGTTGCAGTAACTATGGGGAGTATGGTTAGATGATGCATAGGAGGCTTGGGATTCACAGAGAAGGAAGCAATCACAAAATAAGATGATTCAGGGAAGCAATTAGAAGGGTTGCTAGAGGGGTTCTGGGTGTCTCAGTAGGGTTAAAGCCTCTGCCTTCCACTCAGGTCATGATCCCAGGGTCCTGGGATTGAGCCCTGCATCAGGCTCTCTGCTCAGCGGGGAGCCTGCTTCCCCTTCTTTCTCTGCTTGCCTATCTACCTACTTGTGATCTTTGTCTGTCAAATAAATAAATAAATAAATAAATCTTCAAAAAAAAAAAAAAAAGGAAGAAGAAGGGTTACTACACTGTAGGTCTGGGAAAGGTAGAAAAAGAGGCAAGTGGGAAAGAGACAAGTAAGAGAATTGCATTGCTATAGTACCCCCAGCCAACTAACTCTCCCCAAAAGTTTGATTAAAGATAGAAAATGTTCAGTTTTACAATGGAATCTTCCAACTTTTCTCTCTAATACAAAATAGAATTCAATAGAAGAAATATTTTATATTGTTGAATAATAATTTTATATAAGTTCTCTTAAGCACAGGTCTTGAGACTCCACCTTATAAATAGGAATCCAAGTTCAATATTATGGGGGAGGAGCTAAATCTACAAAAAGAAAATAAAATCATATGTCAAAGCTCCAATATATATTTGCTTTTAGATCATTCTCTATGTTGGCCTGGAGTCATGGCTTGCCTTGGCACTAGAATGACTATTTCCTGATGGTGTCAGGATGGCTGGAAGATTACAATCATGCCAGAAGTCTTTCCTAAATTTCTCATGGTTATGGAAAAGAAAGAAACGAGAAGAAAGAGAGCAAAGCTGTTCTTATTGAGGCTGAAACTATTGCTGTCTGTTGTCTGCGATTCCCTTCTTCGGAGAGGCAGTTGCCTGAAGATTTGGTTACAAGTCTTTCTTTTCCTCCTCATCCCCAACCCCATCCCTGATTTCAGGACTCCCAACTGATCAAGTTGCTGCTGTCATTTCCAACCATCAGTAGTTACACTGCACTGATAGCAAGCTGAACGGAAAGTAGGCTGCTACAAGTAAGGTAAGAAGAATCAATTCATTGACAAGAAGGTAATCGTTGAGCAAGACTTCAGTGTTAGGTACAATGGAAGATACAGGAAATGCATAAGAGAAGGTTATCGTTAAGGACCTTACATAATAGAAGAATAGGGCAAAACATGAACATTTAACAAATCCCGACATGTATGGTAAGTGCCAGTGCAGGAGAGGATGGAGATTTCAAGGTAGCCTGGTGTGGTCAGCATAGACTGCATGGGGGAAAAAAAGATGTGACCTCAGAGATGAGGTTTTGTGCAGAATTTCAAAATGTGGGTACAGTGAAATATCAAGAGTCATGCTCATATTATCTCCTATTTTCCTCAAAATAGCCAGTGATGTCACTTGCAAACATATCTGCATTCAATCAACTCATAATTATTTGTGCCAGGGAAAGGAATAACTCAAAAACAATTTGTTTTGGAATTGTAATAAAATGTGCTATATTCCTTGAAGTCCGTTTGTCCTCCTTGTTTTGGATTGTTAAGGCTAATATAAAATACACTTGCATTTTCTGAGCACACATGCAAGAGCACAGAGATATATGGCTCAGCACTGGATGGTGTTGGGGGAAAGCCATTCTAGGATAAAAAAATGACAAATGCTTCTGAATTGATTTCATGTTGTCATGGCTAAACACAAACAGCCTCAGAACATCTGGGATTTCCTCATTTTAATTCCAAGTTGTCATATTTTCACACATTCTTTCTTTCTTGGACTGAGATTTTTTTTTTCTAGTGTAACTTGTGTCCACTTGCAAAATTGCTAAGAATTCCCATCAAATGGGGACCTTGCATTTTCCCACGTGAACTGTCTCTTATAATGGCGAAGCTTATGAGGAGGGAAGAAAAGAAAGACCAGAGAAGAGAAAAGAGAATCCCTGAATTGAAAAAACGTCAACAACAAACTAAATTATTAAAGGATATTTCCTAAAATCTTTAATTTCAAAGGGATCTCTAATTTGAAAGTGAAGCCAACACTAGGACGGCAGCTTCCAGGAGACCTTGGAACCTCTCTAAAATTTCAGTTTGCTCCACCCGACTTCTGCACTTCTTTCTCTCTTCTCTGCTTTAGTTTTCCCCTTAGCACTTTTCATTAGCTAAATACAATACACTTTATTTATTTGATCTTGTTTATACTGTCTCCATCACCAGAACGTAAGCTCCATGGTGGTAGAGATTCTCTCTATATCCTTACTCCTCAAGTGCTGTGCTGAACATACAAGTACTTTACAGATATTTGCTGTTGAATGAATTTTAAATCTTCATGCTAATGTGTTTTAAGTATTTTTCCATAATCTCATAATAATTGTTATATTCAATTTACCTTAAATGGATTTTATATTTCTACTATGAATTGAAAATTAGATTCCAAATAAATTATTAGAGTGTCTATAAAATCAGATTAAACATAGAGAATATAAATTCAAATGCTTTGTTTAAAAAAATACACAATTTTCACCCATGAATATATTCTATAGGGTAACTTGATAACTGAAAAAACAGTACTTGGTCTAGTTATATTAGGAGTAAAATTAAACTGGATCAATCAATACTTATAAGCAACAAACTATTAAAAAGAACTGATGATGACTTACAAACTATTTTTACATTATGGCAATGATTACCAAGAATGAATTTAGCATAATAACAACTCTAAGTAATATTTTCTACTGTTTTGCAATGGTTATTATCAAGCAGTATTTATGAATAGAGTCACGATCCTTTATAAATAATCTATTTAATTATAAAAAAGACAGCTCTGAAAAGCAATTTAATAGGGTGATAGTCAAGATAGGTTGTGTCAGATGCATATAAAAGGAGGTAATAGTTGCATTTCTGTATCCAGCATTGGTCAGAAAAATGCCTAAAACTTTTCTTTTTAATTTTTTTAAGAAATGTTTCTTTTAAGTGGATCATTGACAAACTGAAGCATAATGAATAAAATAACCAGGGTGGTGAAGTGCCTAGAAATTATTTTTAACAAGAAACACTTAAATAAGCTTTACTGATTAAAAAGAAAAAGAAGAAGAAGCAGTCCAATGATCTAGAGATGTTTAGCACAGGAGAAAAAATATTTAGGTGAGAGAGTGTCAACATTTTTAAAATTTTTCAAATAGCTGAGTAGCTACCAATAGAGCTAGAATTTGATTTTTTAAGTTACTTTAGTGGGTCTAAAAAGAACATTAAGCTTTTGAAATTACAGAGAACTAGACTTATATTTCCTGTAATGAAGAACTTATTAACAATTTGAACATTTCAAGAATACAATGAATTGCATTATGAAGTAATAACCTCTGCAACTCTACATTGTAGAGTGGAGAAAACAAACTCCATATTGTGCATATCCAGAGGGCAATGACTATGTTTTATGTTTCTTTACCTTTAATCGATGTAGCATGTTCATGCTTAGAAGAAGATCTATAAAGAGCTCAAGAGCCTTTGGTTGCATGGATGAATGGTTGCTCTTTGGACCTCCATGAATATTTCGATGTTTCTACATAGACCAGGCTATCTGAGACACAATATAAGTAAACTTAGTTAAAGGATGACTGAATAGAAAACATGTGAGAGATGGAAGTGATAGTATATGGTGAATAAGTTTCAGGACGTATCCACCCCAGCACCATTTGTTTACCTCCTAGGGTTGTAAAAACCCAGGCAATTTCTGTCTTCTCCCAAGGGAAGATTTGTTTACATTCCAGAGTGAAAACCTTCTTTCTGGACGAGAGGATGAACTCATGTGCCAGCCACCCTATATAAGCTTTGAATTTCATAGTTTCAGGGTTCCTCTCCTATGGTAGAACCCTGGTAAATGTTCAAGTGAACACCTGTTCTCATTGTGCTGTCCAGTGGAGTTTGAAAATTGATGCTAAAATTCCTTTCTCTCTATCAACTTAACAGATAAATGGAAGAAAGGAAGGAAGGAAAGAAGAAAGGAAGATTGGGTATCAGGAACTCTGTCAGGAACTCTTTATATTCCTGCATTGGATGGAAAATTCACAGATAATGATAAAGACCTATTCAATTTTTAGATACATGTTGTTATATATATAATATTTTATACATTTATTATCTATTTAATATCCTTATTAAATAGATATATGTTTTATATGTATTTATATTATATACATACTTTTGTCAGATCATCGTTGGTAATTTTAAGTGATGTTTTCGTTCCATGACAACAAACAAAATTCAATACTTGAGAAAGAATGAAGACAAACGATTCTGCAAGATTTTTGAATTCAAAGTATCTAGAAAGTGTGAAGTGTGTAAACCTGGTGATTCACAGACCTGTACCCCTGGGGATAAAAATATATGTTTATAAAAAATAAAAAAATAAAGAAAATAAAGAACCAAAGTATCTAGAAAGTATGCAAATTTCTTAATATAAAGAGAAATGTTTATCTCTGATAAATCATTAGTAAACAATTTTTCAATAAATGGCATGGTGGTTTGAAGTAAATGACAAGATAATAACAAAGAACCTCTATTCTGAGGTAATACAGATGGATTCTAGTAAGGATGATCTCAAAATAACTGAAGTGGAAAGAAAAATCATTTGGCCTAAATTTTCCTCAGGACATGTTCAAAATATACTGAATTCTCCTCTGAACAGGAAAAAAAATTAACAAAATCTGTTAAACCAAAGATTCTAGAAACGTTTACTTGTCTTGCTGGCATTTGAGTCGAGAAGAGCTTTAGTCAAATGAACAGCTCTTCATTGTAACCATAAGCATTTAATTTTTTTTCCCTCAAGTTCATTAGAGTATAAAGTGATTCATGAAGAACTTCAAAAAGGATTGATTAATGCATGTCTAGTTTCGATAGTTAAAACATTTGAAAACTCTTTAGTCCCCCCAAGTTTTATGGTGATTCACCTAAAAAAATCTCTCTCACTGGCAGAGACACATGTTAGCTACATTTATACACTAAGAGAAACACCACAGAGACCAAAATATTATGTTACTAAGTTAATGATATGCATATCTCATAGAATTTGCTGTAATCGATATCTGTGACCAAGCTGGCAACAGATCAAACAGTGTCCTATATCAAATCCCTGGGAGGGCCCCTCCTCTGAGTTCTTCAACCACTGACCATTACAGAGCTTATTCTATAGTTCACCTTCAGACAATAACTCACTGTCAGTATGTGGTTTTATTTCAGCAGCTGCATATATAATTTAAAGTTTCTATCTTGTTGCTCAAAGTCAATTATACTATTTATATTATATGCTAACCAAAGCACTATGTTATACACATGGTATATAATTAGCTATAGAGATATTCTTTTAATATTAAGTTATCCAGTGACCTAAGCAAGCATTTACGTACCCAAACTTTGGGAGATGAAGACAGTGTAAAAGGCTGTACGACGTAGTAAATATTATATTCTATATGTGTCCTTCATGCTACTGAACTGTTCCACAAAAGGCTCACTGGTGTTTTATCTGATTTTCAGAACTACAAGGTGACCCATGCTCTGAGTTTTAAAAGGTCATCAAGTGAAAGGAGCTTCGGCTTATTCTGAATGACTCTGGAAGGTCAAAATACAAACAGATAAAATCCAGAGGGGGTCACATTTTACCCCAAAATAAAGGAACCTTTTCTGCATTCCATCTCTTTGTGTACATTGGTTGGCTTGATAGTGTGTTTTTTGTCAATGGAAACGTCTAACACAGTGGCGGAAAGAAGTCAAGCATCCATGAGTAGCTGGATGAGATGACCTTTCAAATTTCTCCAAATGTTAGAATCCTGGGCACAAGCCCCTAGTTTTCCTTTAGTTAAAATGGGTAGTAGCCTGCTGTCCTTCAGATCCTAAAGGGGGAATATATCACCCCTTCTGTTCCCTTCTTTAATCTGGACACATGCCCAGTTAAGATGAAGAACAGTTTAGCCATGAACTTCAGCTGCTGCGTGGCTAATGGAAACGGAGCCCAGGAATGCACACTCTCTCTGTGTCTACTCCATGCCAACAGGCTCGCCTGATTTGAACAAAAATCCAGTCAAGCTGCCTGTTTGGCAACATGCAAGCAACACATCTGGGTGCCTTACAAGATTTCTGACTGAAGTAAGGGGCTGTTTTCAAACTATATAGGCAGGACATTAAATGCTCTCTTCCCCACTGGGCTGTACCATAAGCTAGAGAAAGCTGTTCATGAAATCCATGGTATCTTGAGGCAGAAGGATCTTAGAAAAGATCTTAACCTACATTTCTCCAAATGGAAACACTACCCCCTGAAGGCTCCATGGGGAAAAATGGCATGATACCAAAGAAACTGCATATTTAGGTCTTTCTAGAAGATTCACAATGCATGTTATTATAATTAAATAATCTGAGAAGTCTTGTTGCAAAGGAACTTTGGTAAACATAGATCTGACCAGCACAGCTTTTTTTTTTTTTTTTCTTTGTATGGTGCTCATTAACATTCCATAGAAAACACACTAGGAAATAATGGTATTTTTAGTACCAAACTCTCATTTTTTACATGTGAAGAAACGTAGGTCCAGGGAGATAAAGTGACTTGTTCCAGGCTGAATATACTGACAGAGTTATGACTAAAACTTGGGTTTCCTTGTTCCTAATCCAATATTATTTTCCCTGGTGGACTGATCATGATCATATTCTTGACTTTTATATTTCATTTTGTCATGCCCAGATCAGGTGTTCATCCTTAGACGGATCATCTCTGGCTACAGGGTAGAGCCTAAGAAAAGCTTTAGGATAAGCTCTTGCTTAGCCAATCTACAGGAGCCAAGAATTAGGGTTATGTTTAAAAACAAACAAACAAACAAACAAACAAACAAGCATATGTCAGATCATTGAGAGACGTTAGAACCCAATCTGGGATTTCCCACAACTAAAATGTTTTCCACTATTCATTCTACTCTATGGCTGCGTTTAATATGAGCATCTCCTCTTTTTCATACTCAATTCCTAATGAGCCCATGTTTAACATGATTTACCTGTTCCATATAGAATCCCAAATCTACTCAACCAAACTAAAAATGAGATACCTCAAGACTGCATTCTGTTAATTACAGAGTGATATGATCATTTTAAGTTCAGCAATTCAGGATTCCTTCTCTAGGTGACTCAGACCCAGACATGGCTCTTGAAGAGCACAAAATATATGGGGCTTTGCATCCTTCTTCAGTGTAGTCCAATATATAGTGTGTGTTGGGGGTGGGGGAGAAGGATAGAAGCAGTGAATGTTCCCATTTTAAAAAATTAAAAATGGGAACACACCAGACCTTGGACACTTACAGATAGCAATAGCAAAATGAATATTGGGTAAGTGACTAACATCTTTGAAAATTGACAAATCCTAAAATTGGTTAATATAGACCCCAAAATAGCTTCCCAAGAAGATTTCCCTTGCATTTTTCAGGGCCAGCCATAAAATAGGCATTGTAATACTCTCTTAGGTTGTCCTAACTTAGCTGTTCAATTTTCCTAGTGGTAGTTTTGGTGACTACAAATTACTTAATGAAGCTGGAAAAAACAGTCATTTTTTTTTTTCAGTCTTGTGATCATATACCACCCTAAGAATTTAAGAAACCGTTGCTTACTATCATAGTTGTAGACACTCTTAGCTAACGAGCAATATAGGAAATCTTACAGTCTAATCTAGGCGGAGCTGCAAACCCAAGTGACTGTGTCCAAAATCCTAATTTCTGCATAAAGTTACCAGCTTTGGAGCACCAATAAAGCCTGATAGACTGTTTTGGGGCAGCTAAAATTTTTCCTTATAAATTCATTTGTTCTAGATCAGTGCTGTCCAGTACAAGTTTCTATACTGAAGAAAATGTTCTTCTTTTGTTCTGTCCCATATGGCAGGTACTACGGACATTTGACAAGTGATTAGTACCAGCAAGGAACTAAATTCTTAATTTTATTTAATTTTAACTAATTTAAATCTACGTAGCTTTATATCAAGGTTAATTTCCAACCAGAACTATATACTATAGCAATTAGCAAGATGAGCTTTGCGAGGTATGAGGAAAGAGAGAATATGAAGTTGGCGTTCTCTGATTCAACACCTCCTTTTCTGTATATTCCCATTTCAAATCCCAATCCTATGTTATCCTTACCATCCAAAGCAGGATCCTTTAGAAAACACTATACTAATATTGCAGCTCAGAAAGACCAATGATTATCTGTTCTTAAGCAGTTTCAGATCTTCCTTGTAACAAAGTTATATACTTTTCCTATTGTTTCTGGTTCTATTTCTTAGCAAAGTAACTGGACAGGAACTTCTTGCCCTTTTGAAATATATCAATGGAGGCCATCAGAAATATTCAGTAATGTATGCTAACCTAACAATTTACCACAAAATTCTTACACTTTCATCCTCAAAGAGCGTAGTATATCTGATTCCAAGAGAAAGATCAGGTTATTGCTTCCAAAGATTTACAGCTTTTCATTCTGGAATAGGAAAATGCTCTGTATCCAGTCTCATGAGTCCGTTTCGTATTTTCTCTGAGTTTGTTTTCTCATACACTTGCCAGTTTGAGTACTAGTACTCCTTTGGTTGCAAGTGACAGAAATCCATTAATGCCAGAAAAAAGGGGGGCGGGAGAGGGAAGTTCAGACTGTATGGACATAGGAAGGTCTCATAGAAGACAAAACAAAAGTAGTCAACTGCATTTATAAACAAGAGCTGTGTTAATGCATGACATTTTCTAAGCTCCAACTCGCTCATAAAGGTATAAATTGTTAATTTTCTTCTCTTTTTTCTTTTCTTCTCTTCTCTTCTCCCTTCCTAACTTACTTACTTACTTTCTTTCTTTCTTTCTTTCTTTTGCATTTTAATCTTCAGGAAGATTCCTGAACTCTTTATTTTGTTTTTATTATACACTGTTTGTATTTTAGGTTCTCTTAGTGGCTTCCAAGCAAGATTTTAAAATGTAGTGATACTCCATACTCTAGTCTACCATGGCATCTCGAGAAGTGACTGTCCCTCTGTCATAGTTTGCTCTCACTTTAAATTCACCCTTTGCATAACACTTAGGATCCTGTACTGTGGCTTACTCCATCAAATTACTTCTAGCATCGCTTTGTTAGAAAAGGATTTTTTCCTTACATTTGTACTTCATCTTCTTTCCTTTTAACTTTTCATTTGTTTCCCATTTCTATTAGTATTCCCTTCACACGCACAAAATTAAAAGGACTAAACTAGCAAACAACATGTCAACAGCACTCCCGACACACTGAACAATTGGCGGAGCCTGGAAAGTGAGAAAAAGGAGCATGCACACTAAGGGTGAACGGGCTGCCGTTTTTCTGCTCCTGAGAACTGTCTGACAAAAGACCCACAGCAGATGTACCAAAACACTTCAATAAAATTTCATACAATCTGAGGATACAGCATGGTAATTAGAACAAAAAAAGCCAAAAACTCTGTTCCTGGGGAACGGTTTGCCTTCTGAAGAACTTGGTGAAGGATGGTAAATGGATAGGAAACCAAGTTATATGAAGAATGTGTGAAGATACTGGAAAACTTTTGCCTAGCATCAGAAAATTACAAAATCAAAGGTAAAAGGAAACCTGAAAGTCATTTCTTCCAATTTACCATCAAACATGTAAATTTTCTACCAACTGCTTGTCCACCTTATTTTAAAAATATCTCTAATGAAGACAAGCTCTCTCTCACAGCAAAGCAGCATATTTAACAGAAATATTTTAAAATAAGTTTTTACTGAAGTATCACACATGTAGAAATTTTCACAAATCATAAATGCATAGCTTGATAAATGTCCAGAATGTGAACTCATCCTCCCACTTTTTTTTGTCTGTTCTTGAGGGCCATCTGTCTATATGATTTATTATTTTTTAATTTATTAAGGTATAATGGACATATAATATATTAGTTCCAGATGTACAAGAGAATGATTCAATATTTGTATATATTGTGAAATGATCACCACCAAATGATAAGTATAGTTCACATACACCATCTCACATAGTTACAACTTTTTTGTTCTTGTGATGAAAACATTTAAGATCCACTCTCTTAACTACTATTAAATACACAATATGGTATTATTACCTGCAGTCACCCTGCTGTACATCACAACCCAAAACATTTATTTTATAACTGGAAGTTTGTACCTTTTGACGTGTGTTATCCACTTTGCCCACACACACCACCCCCAACCTCTAGGAAACTTTAATCTGCACTCTGTATTCATGAGTTTTGTTTTTGTTTTTGTTTTTAAGATGCCACATATAAGTGAAATCATATGGTATTTGTCTTTCTCTGTCTGACTTATTTCACTTAGCATAATGTACTAGGGTCCATCCATGTTGTTGCAAATGGCAGGATTTCCTTCTTTATAATGGCTGAATAATATTCCATTTTATATATGATATACATCATGTTTTCTCTATGCCTTCATCCACCAGTGCAAATGCAGGCTGTTTCCATATCTTGGCTACTGTAAATAATACTATAGTGAACATGGGAGTGTGGGTATCTTTTTGAGATACATATCCAAACATGAAATTGCTGGGACATATGGTAGCCCCATTTTTAATTTTTTAAGGACACTATAATTTTTTCCATAGTGGCTCTACCAATTTACATCCCCAGCAATGGTGCAGAAGAGCTGCCTTTTCTCTACATCCTTGTCAACACTTGTTATGTCTTGTCTTTTTGATAACAGCCATTCTAATCAGTGTGAGGTAGTATCTCACTGTGGCTTTGATTTGCATTTCCTTGAGTGAGTGATGTGGAACACCTTTTCATTTGTCTGTTGCCCATCAGCATCTCTTTGGAAAAATTTCTATTCAGTCCTCCTTCCCATCTTTACTTGGATTGTTTGTTCTTTTGTTATTGAGTTATTGAGTTGTATTAGATTCCATTGATCTATATCTGTTTTTATGCCAATACCATACTACTTTGATTACTATAGCTTAGTAATTTGAAATCAGGGAGCATGATGTCTTTGGTGTTTTGTTTTGTTTTGTTTTGTTTTTTTCTGATGCTTGGACTGGGGAACTTTTGTGGTTTTAGAAACAAATTTTAGAATTGTTTCTCATTTCTGTGAAAAATGTCATTAGATTATTGATAAGGATTGTATTGAATGTTTACATTGCATTAGGTAGTATAAACATTTTAACAATATCTATTCTCCTATAACCATGGAATATCTTTCCATTTATTTGTGTCTTCAGTTTCTTTCATTAAGCTCTTATAGTCTTCAGTGTATATAGGTCTTTCACTTCTTTGGTTAAATTTTCTCCTAAATGTTTTATTCTTTTTGATGCAATTGTAATGGAATACCCTTTTAACTATGAAGAAATAGATCATTAGCAGCATCCCCAAAACTCCATTTAGGGGGTCCTTTCCCAGTCACTTAGTCCTAGAAGTAACCATTATTCATATTCTGTCACCATCAATTAGTTTACCTGGCTTTAAATTTTATATAAAATAGAATCATACTTTATGTAACTTTTTTTTTTTTTTTGGCCTGGCTCTCTTCATCCTCATGTACTCTTTGTAAGAGAGAATATGCTACTGAAGATAAATATGGGCATATAACAAAGCAAACCCAAATGTGCTCATATGTCCATTAAAAGGCATACTTATGAATATCCATAACATCACTATTCATAATAGTGCAAAACTAAAAAAAATAAATAAATAAACCAACATGTCCACCAACAGTAGAATGGACAAATAAATTATAATATATTCCCACAGTTGAAGGAGGTGAGTGAACTACTGTTTCTCACAAAATTCAATATTTTGAATATTTCAATATTTTGACTATTTCAATATTTTGACAGTTCTGATTTCTTAAAGATTTTTCGTACTTGAGTGGATGTCTGATCCTAGCTCTTTGCCCAAATTTAAAGAATAAATATAATCTTGCTATCATACTATTGATATGTCATGCACTACTAATAATTAAATTAATCTACAGCATGTTTAATATTACAGTAAAATACTTTAATGGGTAAAAGTTCATTTAGAATGTATCCAATGACAAAGTCTAAGGTGATTTGAAACTTACCATGTCACATAAGAAATATGTAAAGGAACTGGTAAGTGACACAAGACTGTAACTCTATGCCTCTTTTTTATCCACTAGACTTTTCCTACTTCAACTCCAAATAAAATCCAAAAAGACAGACAATGACTTATTTATAAGAGACAGGAAAATAAATGTAATTCTGTCCATTTAAAGAGGACATTTTGTTCAGATGATCTCCTTGTTACCTAACTGCTTTTAGTAAGTGATGTGAATATTGTCTCTCAGCTCCTCATGAATTACATCTCTCTCTGCTGTCAAGATCTGGTTATGCACTACCAACCATTCACCTCGTCCAATGTCCCTTCAGAACAGCCTTTTACTGTTTGCCTGTCCATCATTTATACAGGGAGCTACTGGCAGAAGCACCTGGAACCTGCCTGCTTCCAAACTTATATGGCCTAGCATACTTCCTCTGGGTGAGATAAGGAATCTCTCTCCTTCCTTCAGTTCCCATCTGGAGTCTGGCACTTCCCATAGGATCTTCTTCAAGTTTATCAAACTTAAGGAAAAAAGAAAGAAAGAAATACCCCAACAATTTCAAACGAACTTGGAAGCAGATCAGTATGACACCTAACACTTTATTTATAAAACGCAAATGTCATGAATAATTTTCCACATATAAGTTAAACTATAGTTCAATCATAATAACTAAGTCTCCCTGAAAAGACAGAATTATTTCTTAGCCCTGAACCAGATTTATTATATTAGCTTTTATTCATTAATTCAATCAATAAATTATTTTTAAGCATTTAATTATGTGCCAGACACTATTCCAGAAACTGGAGATACAACAGTAGATAACACAGACAGCAAGAGTTAGATATTAATATATCTAAGAAAAAAGTTAGATATTAATATAGCTAAGGGAAAAAAGTGCTGAGGGAGGAAAGAAGAGAGGGATGGGGCTCAAGATGTCTTAGGGGTATATCTGGGCAAGGTGAACCTAGTTAAGACAGGCTTACATATGTTGTACTTTCTAACCTGACAAAATATGCCTCCATAAGGATCTGGAAGGGAAGGTTTCGACTTAGAATTTAAGTACTCCTAGAACTCCTTAGAGCTTCATGCTGGAACTTGGCAGCACAGAGAGATCTGGCTCTACTTTCCTAGCCCATGGCAACAAAACCCATCCCCCCATCACCCTGGTCTACTCCCACACTTGATTTCACGATACCAAAAAAGGCCTTTTGCACACCTATGTGCATGCCTCAGCGCACATTTCTTTTTTTCTTCTTTTTTAATTTAAATTCAATTTAATTAACTTAGAGCGTATTAGTTTCAGAGGTAGAATTTAGTGATTTGTCAATTGCATTTAATACCCAATGCTCATAACATCAAGTGCCTCCTTAATGCCCATCACCCATTTACCCCATCTTCCCATCCTCCAATCCCTCAGTCCACATTTCTCAGCTTGGTTTACCCCGTGACAACTTTGAAATCTAGTGATGTGTGTAACAGTGGCAGAGACCACCCTCAGGAGGACAGATCTAGGCAAGAGGCCCTTGCAGGTCCTGGAAGAAAGATCAGGGCCAAGCAGGCAAGAAATGTTGAAGTTTGAATACCTGAAACATTGTCTTAAAAAGTGGGGGTGGGCACTAGCCCCTGGTGGCGCCACAGACTCCTAGCCCTGTGAATATGAATAAGAGGTTCTGAGGGGGGTCTTTTAAATTGAGAGCCAAGGGCAGAAGCAACCCCACTTCCCAGGTTCCAGTGTGCTACTGGTTGCCAGTACTTTTCCACGTATGTGAATATATAATATATATATGTATATAATACACTTGTGTGTGTATATCTATATCTATGTATGTGTATCTGTCTGTGTATCCATCCATCTATATATGATATATTATAGAAATAGGTATGTTGAATACTATCAGTTGGAAAGTATTAGCCCCTTGAATTATATAAGCTAATGTTCCATTTTCTGACCCCATGTTAATCAAACACAATTCTGACTGCAAATTTGGCTTTTTATATGATTTAATTATAGGAGCACAGAAGGTGCCATCACACCACAGCATGTATTCTGATCCTTTCGCCCATGGGATAGTCATATTACAGGTTATGTTTAATAATTGGTAATATTTAATACATTGCCTTCATGTAAGTTTTGTTAGCGAATGTCCGTATCTCCCTAGGTCCAGTAAACTATGAAATAGTAGCAAGATAACTTTCAGAAATTGATGGTTCATGGACCAGTTGCTTGACCAAAAATTCACTCCAGGAAATGCACCCTAGGGAGCACTCAGCGGCGAGCCAGCTGATCTTCCCTGGCAACACTAAGAATGAAGCCTGAGCCAACTTAAACTTCCACAGTGAGGAGACACCCCAGCAGGCACTTACTGCTCATGCTCAAGGAATACATGACAACTCGGAGTGCCGAGAGTTCTCGTCTAAACTTGCTGCTGCCAGAAACATAGAGGGGCTTCCTGTAGGGGGAATAAGAACCCTGTAGAATTCTCTGCGGCAAGTGCACCGTGAGAGTAGAGTGTGAGGCTCACGCCCAGTAGTCCCTCTCTTCCACAGTCACCTAATCCTTTCCCAACCAGATTCTTTGCCTGTTTCCTTTCAGTCCATGGGACTGCCTTTCTTTATGTGTACAGGTGTGTCGGCAACATGACGTAAGTATTGCTCTGGCTGAATCCAGGATTTCAACATGAGACCACTCCGAACAGAGAAAGCTTGCAGTGTTACCTTGTGTTTGGAGTCAGGAAAGATGCATTGCTTTTTAAGGAAATTTATTTTAGCTCCCAAAGCGAGAATCATCCCAGTAGACCAACGAGCTGCCCCTTAAGGAAATTTATTTAAAAAAAAAATTTTAAATGGCCTGAGGTGGGTAAGTTGAAATGTTCTGAACACTGAATTTTATAAAGCACCGTCTACCAGATCAGAGTAGATACTTGTTGGGATCCAATGTTTAAAATGATGGCTGGCTTCCTAGTTATAGTCACCTTAAGAACAGGATAAGTCACACGACATGTGACACAGGGAGATAGCTATGACTATTTGAGCTACGAACAGTGTGCAGTTCGGTCACAGTGTGCATATAATATAGAACCCTCCCTCCTTCTACCGCTTTTTTTCCTCATTTCTCCCTTTCTCCCACTTTTCTACTATCGTGGGAATTTACCATGTGACAAGCCCTTGGGCAGGTACTAAACATACAGAAGTGAAACTCCTCATGTTTCAGGTGCCTTGTGGAGCTTAGAATCTAATACCATAAGTGCAACCAAGTCAAGGGTAAAGTCTCGGAGGGGATAAAACTTGCAGACCAGGCTGTGTAGCAAGGTCTGGTTTGCTTATTGGGATGACAGGCTTGGGAAAAAAGACTTGCCCTCCGTTCAATGTTAATTTACATTTTTTAACCAGAGCTACTCCCATAGAGCAAGTATTATGGAAAAATACACTGAAAACATAAAACAGCACATCATTAATATCTACATTTTGGGGCCATGAAAATATTATATAGCTGTATGACGTCTTGTTTGTTAGAATCTCTAAGTGAGTTACGAATGTACTAGAGTATTACTCTGCATTAACAAAGCTGCATTTATTGTTTGAAGGCAGGGGTCATTTATCCTGAGCCCCTCCCGCACCTCATTTAATCCAGTAACTTCCCCATCTGTGCTGAAAATATGCAAGTCCAATGATACTCTAATGATGCCAACTTAATTGAAGAACATTTTAAAATTAGACTAATCCCTTTTCCTCTCCCCGACTGTTCTAAATACAAGTGAAAGTTAGAGTTTACATATTTTTTTCTCATTTCTAAGCACCAGAATTCCAAAGAGTTCTTTGTAGAATATTTGGGATATTATCAATCTTGACCCTTTTCAATAAAAATAACTCAGTCCTTTTTTTCATGGAGGAGACCAGGTATCTACAGTACTTATCTCATGTACATATTCAAAAAAATAGTAACTATATCTCAAGGAAAACAATTCTGAAAAACAGTTCAGAAGGTTTCTATCTTTGTGCTTATGGCACATTTCTTGGTAGCACCGTGTTCTCCTACCGTTACCCTGCCCATGTTAGTGTCCTTGGCATCGCCATTTCTGAGAAAGTTCAGCCAGCTCTACTTGTGTGGCATGGAGAAGTGAACATTCTTCAGTTGAATGAGTTATGCAACTGAACGGATCAGTGATAACTGTGGTTTAAACTAAATGAGAGAATCGCCAAAAATTAAACTGACCGAACTTCAGATCCATCTTGGCCTTACTTGAACTTACTGAACATGTCTGTGACTGTTTAACTTTCTGCCATTAAGAGTGAAAAATTAAAATTCTCTACATTAATAAGCAGGGGAAGGCCCAGAAGAAAAAAACAAACAAACAAAAAAACCCAACATTCTCCTAGAAAGAATTCAATGAGTTCTTACTGACAATGACTGTCACTTCCTAACTAGATTTCTGATGCAGATTTGTCATTTAAGGTCTGAAAGGTGCTTTAGGGTTTCTAGAGGAAAAGTCTTGTATAAACATTATATGTTATTACGGGTGAAAGTATTTGCAAAATTATAGTCCAATTCACTAGAGCAACAGAATACAAACACAAGATACATCTGGAAAAAGAGATAAAAAAGAAAACATGGGTGGTCACTTTCCCAACCTATACTCTCCCTAATAAATCAGAGTTTGCTTCTATACAAAAATAATAGATCATCTCTTGCATCTTGAAAGCTGCTAGAATCATTTCAGGGAAAAGTGGCCTAATGCCTAAACCATCTCTAAGAGCCCTGGAGCTTCCTGAACCTGCCGATGACTGACACCTGTTTGCAAAACATGTATTTGTTCCCTCGCATAATGTGAACTACTTCTCAGCCTTATACCCACTCTTTGGGGTAGTGTTTAGATGATCAGAGTCCTTAATTGCTTTTCCAGAACATTCTATCATTTCTCCCTTCTTTATTTCTTTTGAACCCAGTTTCTGCTATTATCTTTGGGTCTTTGGTTGAAATTCTTAGAAAAATCCTCCAGGGAACGTGTTTGCTCTTTTCACGGTCTTATTTTTGCCTTGGGTCAATATAAATAAGAGACTTAGAACAAAAACATACAAGCTATTTCATCTTTGAGTTGTGGAGTCGCAATGCAAACCACACTCATGATACGTAATGATGTGCTATTTTACTTTACCTTGTCAGAAGTAACAGCCCTACTGTCTAGTCCCGTTCACTAGTGGTGATAGTAGAGGACCGAAGTAGGGTCGAAGAAGGACCGAGGAAATTGAAATTCTTGTCATCGCAACCCCCAAAATGTGATAGTTGTGAAAGTAGCCGCTGAATTCTTAGTCAAAATGTGTAAACTTAGTAAGCCTTAAAAATAACATGTTTTTTTTTCCAGAAAAAAGAAAGATCACCATTAATCACCCATAAGAAATAATTGCCCTCTGACACTCTCAAAACATCAAAACCTATCTAATCCCACTTGGATATTTCCCATTTTGTGAGCTCCATTTGCGGGATTGGGAAAATGCTGATGTAATAACTTCTCAGTTTTTCCCATGTTCCACACAGTTCTGGAGAAGTCACATGATTTTATGCACCTGTGTTGTTTGGTCATTGATGCATTTTCTCTGAATCCTTTGGGAGGAATCAAATGGCCACCTTGATGTAATATGTATGCAGAAGCCACTGGGAAAGCTCTTCTTCCTATGGGAATACATTGCATTTTGAAAACCACACAAATAAAAACAATGTTGAATTTCTGGTATGCTCACTGAGTGTGTGTGTGTGTGTGTGTGTGTGTGTGTGTGTGTGTGCATGGATGCACCCAAGCCCCTTCTACACACAGATATGAATTAACTGCCTCTTTGAGACATCAGTAACCACTGGCCCTTTTATAAAGAGGATGTTGTGTCTTGCATTTGGACACACATGGAAAATGTTCTTAAATTGCTTTCTGTTTTTATCATTAGATGTGGGAATATACCTAAAAGCCACAGCAAATTCTTCTTTCTGTGTGGTCTAAAAAACATTTATCACTTTTTCCTATAGAAGGAAGGAAATGCTATATTTAGCATTTTGTGGTAGATGGTAATAAGCGATTCTCAAATCTGATAATTACTAGATTTATCCCATGAACAAACTAATAATCCTTGTAATTAAGATCTGCATACTTAGGCACAATTAGTTAGCAATTTGGTCTCTGAACATGAAAAAAATGTACATGGCCAGTTAACCTATTATTCTATATTTCACCATTAATGAAATTGTATGGAGAAAGTTTAAGAAGGATTTTGTTTTTATTGACAAGAAAATGGAGTCCTTCCTCTGGACAAAAAAAAAAAAAAAAAAAGAAAGCATGCCACATGGGACCCAAGGAGGAAATTTAAAAAGGAAACTCAAGAGATTGTAAATAAATATTTAGTGATAGTTACTGGGTGGATATTCCATTCACACAAACTGTCACACTAAGATTTAGCAAAAATTTTATGTCTGCCCAGGATTGAATATTGGTCCCTCCTGACCTGGCTTCCTCACTAACTCTTGCCTTCTTCCTCTGCTCTCCCCAACAAATGCCTAATACTTTGGTCATACAAACTGAGACACCCTTCCATCCAACAAGAGAGGCCCCTCTTTCCCTCCAAAGAGACCAAGATTATTTAACCTCTTCCATTTGGAACATCAGTAGTTTAAAGCTTTTTAAACACACTAAACTCTTTTCCTCCTTGCTAACATATTGTCTGCTAAGTAACTTTTCTCAAAATAGACCTTTGTCAGCTTTGGAAATCATGGAGGTAGATTATTTCTTCTTTGATGATTGCTCCCAAGGTTGTCTGAAACTCCTCAAGTATATTCTGTGCCTAGCGGACCTGTGGCTTGTGGTCCCAAAGAGCATCCAAGGCATGTAGTAGCCTCAAGGTATTGGATGCTGGACAAACTGAGCAGTGAGCTTGCTTCTTGTCAACCCACCAGTCCCCACAAGCTGAGAGAATGGCTCCCTGTCAAAATCAATGACTCAAGTATACCCTGATAGGAAGTAAAGTGAAGATCTGCATGTAGTAGTTCATTAGGATTGGTGGGGTCAAGTCAGCTGGGTTCTACTCCCATGGGGTAGTTTTTTCCAGTTGTTTGCTCAGAACCAACTTCATCTGGAGTCTTCACTTTGGGGAGTGGGGTCCGAGGAAAGGAATACTCACATGTGAATCATACTGTACATAAAATTAACTGTAGGCTTCTTAAGCTTACACATTTTATATATAGTTAAGCCAAATCAAACTTACAGATTCTATCTTAAACACTAAAAAGCAATAGAATACAAATTTACCATATTAATTTAAAGTGAAAATTAAAATACTTTTGTTGAATACAAGTTGCCACATCATACCAATTACCTTAACAGTTGAAAACTTTGAGTTTTGACATACCTATATCTATATATCTACAGTGATGTTTATATAGGTAAAGATTGAGATATTAATCTATCCAGATGCATAGCTTCCTGTCTGTATATAATCCTGTGCTAGGAAAGAAAAAAAAAAAAAAACTGATGGCAAGGTCTAAACTGATATAAGTGACCCTTCCGGTATTATGGATTTTATCAGGATTGACAAGACCAGAGAGTCTTACCATCTGATCTACGACATGAAGAGTCTCTTGGCTGTTCATTGGGTTGTGCCTGAGGAGCCGAAGATCTTAAGAAAAAGATCATTGTGAACACAAAAGGGATCCCTCATCTGACGAGCCATGATGCTTCCATTACCTTCTACCTTCATCCCCTTGCCAGAGTGAATTACAACATTCAGATTAATTTAGAACCTGGGAATATTCTCAATTTCATCAAGTTCGATTGATGGTGTGGTAACTGGAGGTGTTAACCTGGAAGGAATTGAAGTAACCAGTAACTTGGGCATCATGAATGTGGTTGATGTAAGAGATGCCCGTGGCTTTGCTGACCTGTCTTCCCAACATATTTGTTATCAGGAAATGCAAAAAAAAAAAAAAAAAAAAAAAAAAAAACCAAAAAACATGGATTTCTCTTAACTAAGGGAAAGGTATCCACTTCACCATTTCTCAAGGGAGAAGGAGACTGGTGACAAACAAAGCAGTGGGTAAAATGATCTACAGGTGATATGATTGGCGAGCTCCCAAAGGGCTAATTAAAGATAACACAGTACGGAAAACAAAATAAAAAACTCTGCAAAAGATGAAGTATCTTGCCAATTGTGCAGATTCAAGGTGATCCTCCTTAAATGTGTTACATTTTTTGATGCAAGTTTCCACCAAAGCACTTTTACCAAGGATCCAAAATTCTCACACTCCAGAATTTTTTTTTTTCCAATTAATATTGGATCTCTGACTTCAGGGCTGATCACATATGTCAGACACATATGTCAGACACATAAAACTTAACTTTCCCCAACAATCTCTGTCTTTCATTCTGTAGAACTGCTGACTCGAAAGCCCCAACCCTTTTTCCAGGTTGTAAAAGCTATTCTTTGTTGCTCAGAACCATTCTTCTTGCCAAAAGTTTCTTCCCATATTCCACCTATATTCTGAATCTTCTCACTGTTTCCTGTATTTTAAATCACATCTATTTTCATTCTGTTGAAATCATGCACTTAAAAAAAAAAAAAAGAAAGAAATCATGCACTTATCCTTAGCGTTTTCAGCATTTTTACTATCCATCCAAACTAAGAGGGAAAGAAACAAACCGTAGATTTTCAAATGCTGCCATTACATTTAGACAACCCTTTCCTTTTCTTATTCCTCATGCATGCCTTTTAGCAATTTGTCTATCTCCTCTCAAAATCTTACCTCCTTTATAAACCTTTAAAGAACTTGTTCTTCTAAGAGCATTCACTGGCCTGAGGAGTTGGCATCCCAGAGCTGGTTTTGCATCTAGCCCTTACCTCAACCATGAACTGCTCTTACCTACCACACCAAATTGCAATTAATCTTGTACCTTGCACCCAAGTATGGAACCTCTTACTGAGGGACGCAGAGTAACAATACAAAAAGAGCCTGGATCCTTAACACTTCAGAACTGCCCTATCAGCCTTGACTGCTTACCCTCAGACTGATAAAAGAGAGAGAAATAAAACTCTAATATTCAAGATATTAGATATCTTCACTAAAGTTAAAGGCAGTTTAGCCACTGTTTTACTTGGCTCTTTGTTAGAGTATCTGGAATCTATATCCTAATCCATATAGAAATAGAATGGGATCTAGAAATAGAATAGAAAAAGGAATTGCATACATTGATGTAAAATGGAGCTACAATTCTTGTATTTCATAACTTGTGACCAGAGGTCCTTACTTGCTATATGAATATAGAATTTAAAAATTTTGGTTATTGCTAGAATAGAAAAGAGCAAGATAGTGCACTAAAAGATAAGAAAGGGTCAATGATTTTCTTAGCCCTGGTGATCAGAGAAAACTTCTCTGAGGAAAGGATATTTATTATTTTTTTTAAGATTTTATTTATTTTTTGACAGAGAGAGAGAGATCACGAGTAGTCAGAGAGGCAGGCAGAGGAGGAGGGGAAAGCAGGCTCCCCACTGAGCAGAGAGCCCGATGTGGGGCTCAATCCCAGGACCCTGGGATCATGACCTGAGGTGAAGGCAGAGGCTTAACCACTGAGCCACCCACGCACCCAGGAAAGGATATTTAAATGTAGATATGAACTGGTTGTGTGAAGGGCAAGGAGAAACACCTTCAAAGCAAGGCAAACTATAGGGGTGATGATACCAGAGGAGATACAAATTTAGGCTGTTAGGGAAACTGGAAGAATTCCAGGTGACTAGACTTGGACGGTAACTGGAAACTGTCCTAAGATAAACCTGGTGAGCTGGCAGGGACTTGAACGTGCAGGGTCTTGCAGGTCAAGGTTAGGAGTTGGATTTTACTCTTGGTGCAGTGGTAAGCCGTTGAAAGATTTACAATAAGGGAGAGGTGGGGTTGAAGTTGTGTTTTAGAAATATGAGTTTGGCTGCTGTAAATTGAAGAAAAGAGAAAGGCAAGAACAGGATGCCCAGTAGCTGTTTAGAGGCTGTGATGGAATTTAAGAAATAATGAGAGCTTTGTATAAGATCATGAAGGTGATGGAGAAAAATAGAGAGGAATGGACACATCTGATGTGTTTTGAGATATATTGGAAAAGATATAATTCACAAAAATTCTATGGGTATGTGATACATGTTTGAAGAATACTTGAAGCAGTGGATTTGGAGAATAAAGGAGAAACAAGAGTTCCATTTGTAATATATTAAGAATGAGATGATTATAAGATATGTTTATGAGGTAATTAAGGCTTCTGTAGCACAGAATCCTCCAATTTTCCTGATTTATCAAAAGTTTATTTCTCATTTATAAAGCACACCACCATGTATCTTCCTGGCCATATAACTCTTCTAAGAAGCACTTTTCCACCTGGTGACTTGGGGACCCATTTTTCTATCTTTTAGCTCTACTTTTTTTTTTTTTTTTAAGATTTTACTTATTTATTTGACAGACAGAGATCACAAGCAGGCAGAGAGGCAGGCAGAGAGAGAGAGAGGAGAAAGCAGGCTCCCCTCAGAGCAGAGAGCCCAATGTGGGGCTCGATCCCAGGACCCTGAGATCATGACCAGAGGCTCTACCTTTTTTTAGGTCCTTAGGGTTTTTTTTCCCAATCAGTCTGCTAATGAATAAAGACAGCAGGAGCAAGTATGAGATTTGGGAAAGAAAAACATACAGACAGACCTGTTCAGGCAATGACATCACGTCTACCGTATCACATTGGCCAACCTCAGTCACATGGTCTAGACTAATTGCAAGACAGACTCTGAAGTGTAGTCTAGTTAGGTGCTCAGGAGGAAAAGGAAAGGGTATAGCAATCTTGCCATAAAATTCAGCGGGAGTGTCAATAAGTCTTTGCAATATAAAATCTGAAGCTGTTTTCTCAAATAAATTAGAAAGGAAAAGAGAAATAAACAGATGTCCATTGAGTCCCATCTCCAAGGATCTAACCTTGGCAGAGGATACAAATGTGAACACCTCTTTCTTGCTACCCACAAGGGCTGCATAATGTAATTTGGAAAAGAAGATACAAACAGTTGAAAACACCGTAAAAGAAAATATGGGAGACATCACAGAGCAGCGAATAATTACCAAGTAAGTGATGTAGACAAAGTATCATATATTGGGGTGGGGGAGTGAATTCTTAAGTCTGAATGACACAGGGAGGTTTCCTAAATGAGGAAGAATTTTAGGTGACCATGAGGATATATGAGTTGTCCAGGAAAAAAAAAAAAAAAAGAAAGATAAAATAATTTTTTGTTTTGTTTTGTTTTGGCACAGGGAAATGCATCAGTAATCATGAAATTTTTCCACTGTTTAAAGTAAGTACTTTTGGGGGGCCATAATTAGCACTCTTCTAGAAACCACAGATCTAAATGTCTGTTAACCATGTAGTAACCAGATTCTTAATAATTATATTCAAAGTGATGTTTATGTGACTTAAGATCATTTTTCTCTTTCCAGACAGGCTTACTCATACAGGTATAGCCTCAACTGCTAAACCAAAGGTGGGTTCATTCACACTTCAGGTTCAAATCTATGATCCACCATTCTTGGTCTACACAATTAGAAAGATGAGCTGTCATGGTTGTTCAGGGGTTCAGGCAATGGTCAGTTGGCTCAGGAGAATTTCCACGTATTTTATATATACATAGATGTGATCTAGTGAGTGGCAGCAGAACGGCCAGCAAGGAGCAGCAGAAACAGAGTCAAGGAAGTGGGATCAGGGGATGGATGATTTCTCTTTTCTGAGCCAGAAAGAACTTGCAGCAATTGTTCTGTGTACAAGTAGGTTCAGATTCTCAGATCAAGCAATTGTGCTCAGAAGACGGAGTCTGGCCTGAGGAGCACCACAATGATTCAGCTCTTGGAGTCCGCCTTTGGCTATATGTGAAAGAGAATGATGATGATGATAATGTCAATAATGGTCATAATTTGCACTTACTTGGGAGCTTTAATGCTACATTTTCAAAGCTGTTATAAACATTAATTAATTAAGCCCTACAGCAGTTCCTAAGGTAGCTATTACCTGCATTGTGCAAACAATTAACCAAAGCAAAGAAGGGTTAAGCAGGCAGCCTGAAGGTATATAGGAAATAAAAGGTCGGAAAAGAGACTGACTCCTAAAAAGAGACTGCCTCCATAAAGTTGGCTTATTCGTGTCTTTCTTTGGGAAAAGAAGGGAAGTCCATAGAGCCCATAATGAATTATGGAAGAGCAAGCCAAAATCTGAGGTCCAGGGGTCTGGAGGGGGCTCTCAGAATTTCTGAGACAGTCAATAATCTAGTATGGGTGGGTACTTGAAGCTCTGCTGCTCTGAAACCTTGCCAAGACAGCCTTTTGCGGGTGAGAGCGAGCGTCTGCGCAGGCGCTCCCCGCTGTGATCGGATACCTGCTTGCCTTCTTTTACCGGAAATGCAGGCTTATTACAGGTAGAAATGGGGCTATGACTTCGGTGCCTCAACAGCTAACACAGTGCTAGGTACATCATAGAAATGATACAATAAACAGGTTTTGATAAATAATTAATGGGTAAAATTTTGTTTTTGTCAATTTTGTCTGACGTACAAAAAAGCCCTGTAAAGTAAAATAATTCCAAAAAGGAATGGAATTACTGACCAAATTAAAAGAAAGGAATCCTGATGTAGAATCTACAGGGCTAAACATTGATAGTACACACTGAGCTTGAAAGACATGCCTGCATTTGCTCTGCCAGTTGGTGTTCTCTCTCCTCTTTGGTTCACTCATCTGCAAAAAGTATTCGTAGCAGCCTCACAGTTGTTACAAGGGCCAAATAGCATAGTGTGTGCAGATCCCCTATCTCTACACCACACTAAGCCCACAATAAATATTCATCTTCTTTCCTCCTTTTAAAAGCCAAAGTACCACTAAATCTTCACAGTTGAAAATATTAAGGAGTAATCTTCTTGCCTCTAGGTAGAAAAAGCATTTTCACATGGAAAACCCTTTATCAGCAAGGTAAAATATTAAAATATTTCACTCCCTAATGCTATATGAGAAAGGAAAGACTAAAGCACAACTGGAGTTAGGCGGCACAGTTAAAGGTTAAAAAAAAAAAAAAAAAAAAAAAGGTGAAGATTAGCTAATTTATCTGATACAAACAGTCCCAAATTAATGTAAGGACCTCACAGATCTAATATAGATAGTGACTCTCTGTATTAACGCAATTAAAT
The DNA here is from genome assembly GCF_022355385.1 of Mustela nigripes. Classification (NCBI taxonomy): domain Eukaryota; kingdom Metazoa; phylum Chordata; class Mammalia; order Carnivora; family Mustelidae; genus Mustela; species Mustela nigripes. The sequence continues at coordinate 54,804,189 of NC_081566.1, forward strand.
GCGAGATGACAAGATCAGTTTCACCCAGTCCAGCAAAGTCAATGTTTCAGGACTTGGAAATCAGAAGGAAAGAATTATTGGTAGGAAGTGGAGACGCAGGAATGAGGAGGAAAAAAGGGAGGAGCAAGGTCAGGTGCCGTGGCAGGTACAGGGACAGGTGTTCAGGGTAGGGGCTGCAGAGCTAGAAAGAAGTGGTTACACAAACCACATACATACACACACACACATGCACACACAAACACACACACATTCTACCCTTTAACCATATGTTTAATTAAGCTTCAAAAAGGTAAGAATTGGGTTTTAATCACATCTTACTCTGACTTGCTCCATATGAATAATCTCACAAAATTTAGTTTATTTTGCTCTTTCCAGCAGTCTGGAAGATAAACCTACTTAAAATTGAAGAGGTGGTGGATCTTTCTTGCAGCTTCTGGAAAATTCCACTTGAGACAATAGTTTTTACCTTTAATTGATACTGGGCTTGATGTTCTTAGCTTTCTCTCCTTAGCCGTCATGTGTCTAAGCCCACGAGGGGTTCATGAGAGGATAATGAAGGATAAACAGTGAGGATTTGGAGGGAGACACTGTGAAAGCTCTCTGGAAAGCTTAGCTTAGGAATCTAGAAGACAGATTTATATGCTGCCTGATAGTGTCAGCTGTTCAAAAAATAGGAAAACAAAATGTAATTTGGATTATACCTTAGATTACTACAAGGTAAAGTAATTATCTTATTAGTTTTTAAATGATGCTGAAATCCATCTTTGGGTTTTATATCAATATAATGTGAGATCACTTTTAGTGGTTGAGCCAAGCACCATGTATTAGTATGTTTGGCTCTATTAGATGCTTTGGAAAGAAGTCATAAAAACTTAGTTTTAAATGGTAGACAGAAACAATTTTATCGTCTGTCATTGTCATTTAGATATACCAACATGGAGTTGAGAGAAGTAAACGTTAGAGCGCAGTCATTATATTTCTGATACGTCTGCAATGTAGCAAATATTTTTACTACACTGTATTTATCTTCCTTGCTTGAAGTGGCAATATCTGACTAATAAGCTGAGAGATAAAATACAGACTTGTTAATAGTCAAATATAAGTGAGATAAAGATAAGTTGAGCCAGAAAACCAAGCAAATGTGGTCTTTTTCTTAAAGTCAGATGGGCCCTTCATTAGTTCTTTTGGTTAGTATTCTGTTTAAATTCTGTTTTTAAGATTTAAGAATTGAAACTTAATTGAGACATAAATATTCTCATTACCTCTGTATAACATTAGGGTAGATTTCATGTCAGTATCAATCAATTCAAAATTCTTACAATACTATTCTCATATTTTCTTCTCTCCAGCCTTCATGTAATTATATTTATCACTGAGGATCAAGTGCAAGAATCAGCCCATTGCAAATGTAATTTAGTATCAAAAATCAGATACAAAAAATCGTTATTTAAAACATTAAAATTGATAAAGTTTATTTCAAACAACATAGAAAATTCATTTCTTAAGTGAGAATATGAGCAAATGAATTTAAGGAAAACAGGATGGATTCAATAATCACATTTAGACTTCCTTTTTTTTTTTTTAAATCAATAAAAGAATTTTTAAAAAGTAACCTACCTTATTCTTCTGTAATGTTTTAATGCCCTCCCCAATGACCAGAACACACATCTGTATAATGATTTGTAATAAAAAACCGTGCATCTACCTGCAAATTGTATAATCATTTATGATATAAAGATATATCAAAGTTACTAAAATCATTCAGCACTAACTAAAATATTAACATACTTGAGAACAAGTCTGTTGGAAATAAAGCCATTAAATTATCTGGACAATAAATTAAATAATAATTGCAGTGGATGGAGTATTGAGACATTGAGATTTTGCTTTGCTTTGAAGACTTTTGAGTAATTTGACCTAGATGTCCTAAAGCTTTTTAATGGTCCTAAATATTTTATGCACCCATCAGTCTCCTTGCCAATTGTGACTATTTCCAATGAGCCATTGGAACATCCTAAACTGAGTGATATACATGATTTCAAAGTTGTTAAATGACTGCATTCCAATAGTTTTCTGGTGACCTCGTCTTGTTTTTGTTATATATGGTTTGCAGGTACCCTTTATAAAATTGTTTGGAACGCTAAATGTGTCAAGTATGTGAGGCATAGTAAGTATTTAAAAATGGTTATTCTCTGGAATTGGAGCCAAATGCTGTTCGTTGAAATAATCTGCCTAGGAAAACGTTGAAGATTTTTTGCAGCTTATTAGGACACCAAAGTCATGAGGATGGGCTAAGTGAATTATCCAGCTTTCTTCTAGTTCTATCAGTTTCCAAAATAATGACATCTGTTGGCAGTTTTTTCTCCCGATTTGCAGATTTCTTAGTAGCACTTCTCTTTTCTTGATTGCTGGAGAGCTGATGGTATTTAATGTCGGCAAGTGATAGGTCTGCTTTGAAACACTTTGAGATGTTTTTAAACTAGTTCTGAATTCTATTAAATGTAATTACATGTGATTTGAAGGCTAACTTTGTAAATCTGTCCAAGAGAAAAATATCTTAGAAATGCCTAGAGAAGAGTAAGAAACCTTTTCTAATGTGCTTGCTGAACTTGATGGGCTGGGTTCAGTTCATTCATTTTTGAGGGATCGGTGTAAGAAACAAGATCAGCAAATATAAATATAAAATATAAAATACTGTTTGTGTTTACTACAAGTATAATTAAATTAAATGTTTCGGCATGGAAGAATATGTAAGGACAATGATGGTTTCCCTGATCTGAAACCTAAGTTGATTATATTACTCCTCTCATGAGAGATTTATTTTTAGGTGGGAAAATGAATATACAGATCAAAGTCAGGAGCTAAGAAGACAGCAAAACTCAGCATTTTCTTGGGTGACACACTTGACTTTCAGGGTTTCTGTGACCTCCTTTTCCTATTATCATACAGTCCTCAAATTCTCTTATGGCTTTATTTAGGTTTTTGTTTATTTTTTCAAGATTTTATTTATTTATTTATTTGAGAGGCAGAGAGAGAGGGTGAGGGTCAGGATTAGAGAGGGACAAGCAGACTCCACTCTGAGCAGAGTCCAATGTGGGGATTGACCTCACAGCCCTGAAATCATGATCTGTGATGAAACCGAGAGTTGGTCACTTAACTGACTGGGCCACCCAGGCTACCCCCTTCTGGCTTTAAATGCTATGATTCCAAGTGGACCATTGGGAAATAAAGAAATTGGTTTTATATTAAGGGTTCAGACTTTTTGCACATAACTGACCAAGTTGACTGAAACAGTTTTCCTTTCCTTTTCTTTCCCTTTATTTTAGAGAGAATGAATGAGAGCACACCAGGGAGACAGAGAAAATCTCAAGTAGTCTCCACGCTCAGTGCAGAGCCCAACACAGGGCTAGATCTCAAAACCTGAGATCATGACCTGAGCTGAAATCAGGAGCCTGAGCCACCCACGCACACACCCGGACTGAAATGGGTTTTCAAGGAAAAGGAACTAAACAGTCAGTAATGAGGCAAAGGTCAGAAGGATGTTAATACAAAATATTTAAATTCATCTGCAGCCTACGTTGGGAGTTTGTGATTTTTGTGAAAGTGTCCAGAATCTCTTGAATGATTAATTTATACATATTAGTCCCTTGCTACTTAGGCAGGGCATACTGTTCTCTAAGGTGACATAGCCCCTTGCTGAAGTATTTTGGGGGAGAGCAACAGAACGGAGGGAAATGGGTCATACTGCCTCTCCAGAAGGATCACTGTCTGCTGTCCTTGTCTACAGGCCCTACAATCTGTGCCAAAAACGTTCAGTCATTGCTCAAGGGTCTGAGATGGGGGCCTTTGCAGTGACATAGGCAAATGGTCACAATCCATCCTTAAGGATGGATCCTTAAGGACTTCCCTGCCTTGCTGCTCTTCCCCAAGCCTGGATGTGAAGAAGTGCTTTTACTGTAAGCGTGTTTTATCTCAAAACCAGCACAAAGTAGGATGAACAGAGTTTGCAATTTCACATAAATTGTTCCTTACTACTGTATAAGGAAGGAAGTCTTAGAAATCGAGGTCTTCAAGAAGTGTGACTCCAAAAGTAAGGTCCCAAGTGATGTGCCCGGCATCCAGATGTCTCGCTCTCTATCATCTTCCCCAAAGACATATGAAACTTTTAGTCTTTTATCATCCCCACTTTTCCCCCATCAAGAAATTCCTAAGGATTTTTCTTCTCTTGTCCTTTTTTGAATTCTGCCAACCAAGCACGTTGGCCTTTCCCTAAATACTATTCAAAATACACTTAGGTCTAAACACTGCTCATTCCTACTGGCAAGAGATAAGTTCTTGTCCCAATTGATGATGGTGGTGGCACTCCGATGTCAGTTTAGCCTCTCCATCATGGAGATCTGTAGCTGATTTCTTGTACCTAAGAAGTAGCACTGCACATTTGCCAAGGCGAGCATCCCTTGTTTGTCTTGATAGTTAGCACTCTGGCTCATTTGAGAAAAGGATTGCTTAATGTGACTTTGACCTTGCACCTTGATACTATTGAGCTAATGAACATTTTTGTCTTCCTACAGCAGGATTTCTCAACAGTGCTATGATTGGTATGTTGGGCCAGATGTATCTTTGTTGTGACGAGCTGTCCTGCATATTGTGTGAAGTTTAGCAGCACCCCTAGCCTCTACCTACTAGATGCCAGTGGCAGTCTCAGATTGTGACAATCAAAAATATGTCCAGACATTACCAAATATCCTCCATGGGGTTAAGAACTCCCCTGGTGAGAACCACTGTCTTCGATATATCTTAAGGATTTTCACGATGGCTGTAAATGTCCTCCTCTTATCTGTCCCAAGTATCAGTATTAATTAGAAGTGTTTTTGTTTCCAAATTGTTCTACATCCCAAAAAAGGGTGGAACACTCTGAGTATCCATCAAAAGTGAAGTAAAGATACCACACTTAAAATTAAAATACCAAGATCTGATATTGGTTATGTAAAGTCTACAAGAGTGCCTTGCTGTTAGAATTTTTTTTTTCCCTGAAAATTTCCAAGCCTTCAGTTTACTTTAGCCTGATGATAAGTTAGTGTTTCATTGCTCAGTGGTTGGTCATTCTCTTTTATAGCTCAGGTTCCTCTAGGGAACTGAGCTGATTGCAGAAAAGAGCCAATGGGGTATCTGTTCGTTCTTCCTTCCTTCCTGTCCTCTGTTCTGCCTCTGCCCTGACCCAAAGTCTCTATCTCTATCAGGTTCATGTTATTGTTTTTGGATAGTCCAAGGAAAGTTAGTTTCTGTTAGCAATATAAAAATAGTTACTAAAACATGTGTACAGTGTTCTATGAATGGATACTTATTCTTTTAAAAATATATGTAGCAATTTTTATACAAAAATTGGGAGAAAGGCGAACTGGAATTCCTTTGTCCTCCCTCCTCAACTGTGCTGATTTCCAATATTCATTTAAATGTGATCCACTTTCGACTTTTCTTGGAAAGTCTGAATTAAAAAAAAATATATCATCTCTCAGATTTCCCTTAAAATGTATGCCACGTAGTTAAGTGCCCTTCAGGCTTCTAATAGAAGAAATTATTTATTGCTTTTTGTTTGTGACAATCAGGGTGAGGGAAATGTTTTGGCTCTTCTAAGAGAAAAAAGGCTTCTGGAAAAATGCTAGCAAGAGTTTAAATGATTATGATCACACACATAAAATTAAGCATTCTTAGAAATGTATTATGGTGTTTCTTTTCCCCCCACTGTAGGGTAAATAAGGAACAGATTTTTCATTTTTTAATTTTTTTCTTCGTTTTATTGGGGACATTTTATAAATCACAATACAGTGAACTCACCACATGAGTCGTGCTGGACATCTGCCACTACTCAGCTCCGTAAAAGCACCAGCTCTCCTTTGAATTCAGAGAACAGCTCTTGGCCCATGAAAACATCTGGGTCTCAAAGGTTTGAAAAGTAATAGTTCAGATCCCTTTAGAAAGGCTCTTTCTGCAGTGGAGTGTGCACACACTTCAAAAGGATTTTGCAGTACCCATTGGCCGGAGGCACTGGCTTAGAGCTTCAGGTCCTGGAAAGAGCAATGTGGGCCTAAACAAATCTGCAAGAGGCTCATGAAAGCATTTGGTGGACTCAGGGGACCAGAAGACACTTTGCGTTTCTTTTCTGTTCTCCTTCTATGTGGTTTCTTAGGGAAAATGCGTGTCTGGCAGGCTGCTGAATGCTGGTGTCCTAAAACAGTGATGAAGGAAGTGGGGGAGGGGCAAGCTGGACAAGGCAGAAGCTGAGGACTCTTACAGAGGAGCAGGGCAAATCTGGTTCCACCTATCAAGTGCTTCTTGGTGAGTTCTGACCATGAGCTTTAAGGCACAGAGTATAGAGGTTAACAGGTGAATAGGCTTGTCTATAATCAGTCACGTGAGGGAAAGCAATCTCATAAACACAGACCTGGAGGCTGTCTAATTTACCAGACAAGGGTCCCCTTAACTGCACCTCTGTCTATCCACCCGGGGGCTTGGACTCATCTGCTTCCAATAATGGAATCGCTTGTTCCTTGAAGGGGTGGAGGGGTCAGAGACAAAGGGAAAGGTGGGGACAGAAGGGTGTGTGCGCACGGAGATGCAAGTGTGTTTACCTTCTGACTCACTCAGGATGCCTTGAGATGAAGAGAGATATTATTCATTAAATATAATTACCTGAATGATTTTAATTACAAATAATTAAGGAGAGATAGCCTTGTATTTTCTTAGAAAAAGGAGCGCTTAAGAAATCATGTTGGTCATCTCTCTGATCTTTTGGCTTTATAGATGCATGTTAGGAGTCTAATTCGGATGAAGCTGTGGAGGCTCTCAGATGTAGAAAATTAAGTTGCATTACCAACAAAATAAAATTTCTTTGGCTCACCCTTGTCCTCTGTTTTGAGACCAAAAAGGTACTGCCTAGAGCCCCAAGCCTATTATTTCCAAGAGCCTCATGGGGCAGAAGTCACTAACCCTTCTTCCGGATCTAAGCTCTGCTACCTGCTGAGTCAGATCTGGGTCTTTTGCATCCAGCACTGTCTACCGTCTTTGGTGTCAGATTGTTCTGTGGTTCCAAAGCCACCATGTTGGGGTGGGGACTCAGTGCAACCTTCGCAATGTCACTGTTGCCAGAAAATAGCAGAACGGAGTTGCTATAGATCCCCAAATGCGATGAATCCTGCTTTCCCTTTTCATCCTGCAAAAAGACAGCTGCCTTGCGTTCCCAATAACTTGTAGGGTTTTGAGTGAAAGCCATCCCCTTTATTCTGTTTGACTTTCATTTTTGCCTAGGACTTCCTGGGGCTTTGTTGTATGAAGAGCAAAAGACAGCTGGGGTACCTGGGTAGCACCGTCAGTTAAGAGTCTGTCTCTCAATCTTGGCTCAGGTTGTGATCTCGGAGAATCTGCTTGAGATTCTCCCTCCCTCTCCCTCTCACCCTCCCTCTTGTAACCCCTCCCTCCCTAAAATAAATAAATCTTAAAAAAAAAAATAAAACAAATGATAGTTACTGTGCTCAGTGCTCACTGTGAACTCAGGCTACCCCTTCATTGAGGCACCTTTCCTCTGGGTATATACCTTGAAGGGATCCTTTAGCTTCTCATACAAATAGACTTGAGGAAAACTATGTTAACAGGCCTCCAGATAGATTAAGGTCACGGATTTTGGTTTCAAGCCTGGACCCCAACTCCACGTGTATTAGCTGTACATTGAGAATATTTTAATCCAATCTATTTGCAAAATAGAACCAAATGAAAACAATGAACAAAACAAAAAAAATAGGGGGACAATAATCTACATATTAAAAATCTATGTAACGTACAATAAGAGACTAGAACAAGCTAAGATTAACTATCATCTAACATTCAAATTTTGTTCTGTGTTGTTTTGCCTTTTTGTTTTCAGTCTGTTTTAATTAGGGTATACAGTTTTTTTAGTCCATGTTAAAAAAACATATAATGTTTTGTTTCAAGCCAAATAGTATACTAAGCCAGATGAATTGGAAATTTCCAGCTAACAAAACTTATCTGCATTCGTTTCTTTAAAATCAGCTTATTTGAGTCATCAGAGGTTGAATACTTCCAAAAAGCTCATTGGTATTATGGAATATTGTCTTTATGCTGTAGCTGGATGTATGCATTTCAAGATCCATAGCAAATGTTGGATTATCTGGCATTCCATCATGTAGAGAACAATCACTTCTACTCAACTGTAGAGCATAAGTTAAGTGAAGCTCAATATAAAGATGCTTCATCATTTCTTGCCTCTAATTCAATAACTTTGGATCTTTGAGTCACTTCTGAATCATCAATGAGTAAATCAGATTCAGTTGAGTTTTGATGTATCTTTATTGTACTTTGCTTCTTTAGGAATTGATAATTCACGTATCTTTTACATAGTAATTGGGTAGAACATGATCTATTTTTTAAAAGATTTTTATTTATTCAGTTGACACAGAGAGAGAGAGAAAACAAGCAGGGGGAGCAGGCAGAGGGAGAAGAAGAAGCAGGCTCCTCATTGAGCAGAGAGACTGATGCGGGGCTCGATCCCAGAACCCTGGATCATGATCTAGGTTGAAGGCAGACATTTAACCAACTGAGCCACCCAGGTGCCCTCAAATGATCTATTTGAATAACATGGTCACCACCCATAAAATACAGCAAAAGCTCTTCCTATCCTGTATCAAATGTGTTTTTGAACTGGAGTATAGATACGTTGTGAGTAATAAAATCTATTCACCTGGCTCTTGCTCGTTGCTTAGGAGTCCATTTATAAAATGGAGGCAGTCAGTAACCAATTAGAGGCCCTTTGGACAGGTAGACAACTAAAATGTTGCCTGACAAAACATTTATAATGCAACAGAAGATGGACCTGTATAGAATTGTCAACGACACTTCTCCTGATCTTTTTAGCTCCTGGGATGAACAACAGAAACTTACGCACGCTCCTTCCTCCCACTCACCTCAACTGTCACAAAAAACAAGAGCCTTCCCGGCCTTCTGGAAATCTGAGAAGAGCTTTAGAATTATGAGAGTCATCTCCTGTGTGTTCATCACACTTGAGCCTGTTTTAAAAGCTACAACTTGGGAGCATGATTCATGTCAGTAGTGCTATTCACATGAAGCAGGCGGGAGAACAATCTGGCCGTCGTGCGAGCTGCCGCGGGCCCTGGATAAAGGGCAGCGGGAAAGACAGGAGACCTTCCCACACAGGGCTACTAAATAAAGTCAACATGCTGATAGACCCATTGGAATTAAAGGCTTTTAAAGAGAAATAGCCAAAACAATAAATATTTGCACTTCCATGGTGTCATGTAAAAGGAAACGAGTACAATTAAAGATAACTACCATAAAAAATGGTGACAGGATAATCAGGGAGCAGTGGAGTCAGCCCTGGCAGCAAGCAATGTGCTGTCTCCACTTCCTTGCAAACTTTCATTCGCTCCCAGTAATCTTGGAAATGTGTGTTTTTCTTAATGAAACAGCTCTCTATAGGATTTTTTCGTAAGATCAGATCTAAGGATTTTTCTGATCTGACTAAAATCAGACTAAAATCTCGCCAAAGGGCAAGATCTCTGTTTCTTTTATGTCTTGGCGTCTCTCCAGCACTTATCAGAACGTCTGACACACAAAAGTACACAAGAGATATTAACAAGTGAATGAATAAATAATCTAATTCTGTGGTATATTTTACTCATTGCAACATTTGTGAAGAAGACTTAAATTTGGTCCTTCAGCACCCATGTCACCACATTTCTCTGGTTTTCCTCCTACATCACTGAATACAAGTGTTTTGGTTTTTATTTCCTAGATCTTTGTTCCCTGCACTTTCTTCTATTTTTTCTTATTTTTACAAGTCATATCTCTGTTCAATTTTTTTCAAGCCATACCATAGTAAGCATACACTCTAGCCTGGTCTCCTGTCTCAGAAACTTTGCTCTCAACCTCAGCTACTTTAAGCCTAAAAAAGAGGAGGGAAGTATTTATTGACTCATTAAACCCTACAGAAGCAAAGTTCATTTAAAGCACAGCTAAATTCAGAGACCCTTGGAGCTGACTATATCCTGAGACGGTGTCGTGATCCCTGCGAGCATCAGAATCACATCCTCATCATTCCTGGTCCAACCAGAAAGAAACCACTTCCCTGTTTGTTCTGAAGCACACAGAACCTGAAATGAGAATAAATTGAATGTTTTGGTTTATGCTTCAGAATCCACCTGAATTCCATGAGAATGGAGTCATTCTCATAAGTCGTACATAAGGTTTATGTAGTTAAGGTCACAATAATAGCTAACTTGGCGGGGGATGAGAGGGGTGCAGTGCGATGTCTAGAATAAGGTATGAAGGGCTTTGGGGATTTCTAGTAAGAAATCAAGTATTTCTTGATTTAGGTGCTGTTTACAGCGTGAAAATTCTTCCAAACCATACTTATGATTGCAACCTACTTCTATATGAGTTTTATACTTCAGTAGAAAGTGCACTTAAAAATTAAAAAGGAAGAAAGAAAGAAAGAAAGAAAGAAAGAAAACACGTTAAGATATTTTAGGAGGTAAATGTATCCTCATACCTGATAGTTTCTTATCAATTGATAAGTGGTGGGTGTAATCCTGACTTTTTCTTACTGTGAGTCTAGAGTGTGGAGTGACTTATCTGATTAATGAGTTTGGAACAGGAGATTTTCTACTGAAAGTTCCTCGAATTCAGAAAGCATATTTATATATTTAGATATTGTCCACAGCCCTAGGATTGTGTTCTACTCAATGAAGATACTTAACGAGTATATATATATATATATATATATATATATATATATATAATGTCTGAAGGTCAAGGGAAAGAAAACAAAGTAGAGGATAGGAGAACTGGGGCACCTGGGTGGCTCAGTTGGTTAAGCGACTGCCTTCAGCTCAGGTCATGATCCTGGAGTCTTGGGATCGAGTCCCGCATCGAGCTCCCTGCTCGGCAGGGCGTTCGCTTCTCCCTCTCACCCTCTCCCCTCTCATGCTCCCTCACTCTCTCTCTCCTCTCTCAAGTAAATAAATAAAATATTTAAAAAAAAAAAAAAAGGATAAGAGAACTGACCCCAAAATGGAGGAGAGGTATCCTAGAAACTGTGGGCTGGCAAATAATGGTCCATAGGGCAAATATTCTCCTATGGCTGTTTTTGTAAATAAAGTTTTATTGGAACACTTCATGCGCATTCACATATATATTGTCCACGGATATTTTTGCTATAGTGGCAGAGTTGAGTAGTTGTGACAGAGAACATAAGATCTTATATGATCTATAACGTCAAAAATATTTATTTTTTGACCCTTTACAAAAAATGCTTGCTTCAAGTGAAATTAGACTCAACAAATTTTGGTTGCTACCTAATTATTTAGAGAGAGATGCACTGTGATAAGGGAAATCATCCCAGAATTATGGTGAGGAGAGCCCGGAAACATCTCCTAGGACCTGGACAGCCTCGCATTCTAAATCATCAGTTTGGACCTAGGCATTCATTAATTGATCATTATTAATTGATTTATTCACTAGACCTTTGTTGGGACTATAGTACTATGTCAGAAAATGTGCTAAGTACTGAGGGTGAGTGAATGAGCTCTAAAAATGAGGTTTCCACTAAGCTTCCACTAAGTTTCCACTTAGCTTCCACTAAGTTTGAAGCTTACAAACTAGAGGGTTACTCTAAAGTGAGCAAGATTTTAAAATGATGGTCACCCCACCCTTCTCCAACCCCCATCCATGTGGCTAAAAATACCAAGTATCCAAAGAAATAATCCAAACCCCAAGATGAAGATTTGCTTTGTAATTTTTTCAGGAATTTTGTTCCTGGGCAAAATACCTAAGATAAATTACCAGCACAGTGGGCTTCTGTTCTTCACTTTCCAGCATTGTAAGAGAGAACACATCATTAACAGTCCCTGTTTTATCACCAGAAAATGCTTTGAAAAAAAAATCTACAAACTCTTGGTCAGCACAGCATCTGAAAATTAAGCAGCTAACCACAGTTTCTTCTCTTGATTGTTAGTTGAACAAGTTAAACATTAACCCATTTGCTTTTCAAATGTAACTTTTTTTAAAAGATATTTATTTATTTATTTATTTGACAGAGAGAGATGACAAGCAGGCAGAGAGGCAGGCAGAGAGAGAGGAGGAAGCAGGCTCCCTGCTGAGCAGAGAGCCCGATGCGGGGCTCGATCCCAGGACCCTGGGATCATGACTTGAGCCGAAGGCAGCGGCTTAACCCACTGAGCCACCCAGGTGCCCCCAAATGTAACTGTTTTTAATGAAACATGGCGTTGCAAGGTTCTGATTCTCCAAATCAAACCAAGCCAAAAAAAAGCTTTTAGGTCAGTTAACACCTGCTTCTTATCCATATCATGACATTCTGGTGAGGCAAAGGAATTGTTCAGAGAAGGGATTTGGCCATGAAAATTACTTGGTAATCAGATGTCCTCAATCAGATGTACTCAAATGTCCTAAAATTTACAATATGGCCAGCTAAGAAGCTGTTTTTGACTTTGTGTGCTTGCTTCCGCTACAGGTGTAAAAAGAAAGAAGTTTGAGCACCATTGTACCCATTCTCCCGTATCAGAAACATTTAATGATCGGAATGTATATGCATGGGGAAGGATACTAGAGTCTGGTCTCACCCTCTATAGGCTTCTAGTGTTTTCTGTAGGCTCAAAGCACACCAGCTCCAACCAGATTCAAATGGAGGGTGAGGACGTCAACACTTGCTTCCCACATCACAACCCTTATTCAGAAGTTTCCTTTAAAACTCTTCGTAAGCATTGATGTTGCTGCCATGACTGTTAGATAATCCTAGAAAAACCTGTAGTATGATTACAAAGATGCAACACAATAGATATACTGTTAAGAGGGAGAGCAAGGCCAAAAAGAAAGTTTTCAAATGCAAAAGAGGTTATTTCCTTTGCAGCAGAAAATAGATATTTCTTCCACTAACACTTGCACTTATGCTGCTTCAAGTGAAATTAGACTCAACAAATTTTGGTTGCTACCTAATTATTTAGAGAGAGATGCACTGTGATAAGGGAAATCATCCCAGAATTATGGTGAGGAGAGCCCGGAAACATCTCCTAGGACCTGGACAGCCTCACATTCTAATCAGAAAACTTGCAGAATAACTAAAAATGTACCACAAGGCCCAACGAGTAATTTTAGAAAGAACTGGAAATTTGGTTAGGAGAGGGAATGGCTCTTGCAAAAGTTGTTAACCGATTTGACTTTTTAAAGTTAATGGAAGATGACGGGTATGTATTATGTATGTGTTACTGTATAAATACAAGTTTACACCACACAAACAAATCAGGGCCCAGAGCATCCTGGCCCCTAGGGTTGCTTCATGGGAACTGGCAGCTCTAAGCTAGAATTGCTTTTCTCTTTGAAGGTGATACTACTCAGAGCCCAAGCCACTGCATAAACAAACTGACGGTTTGAAAAGAAACACCCCCGTTTTAATTCCATTTGGAGCTAAGTTTAGCTCCTAATTCATCTTGCACCAGAATTAAATTTTTTTAAAGTATGTTTGTGATTTAACCATTAGTGTTTCTGTAATAACAGAGGCAGCCAGAACTGTGTCAAGTTCAAGCACTTTCTTCTGGAGCAAAGAGAGTGAGAGCTGTCAGTTACCCCATACTGGCAACAAAGTCTCAGAAGGATGCAATGTTCCAAGAGGGAACAGGATTGAAGGTCCTTCATGCCATTTTATTTTCTATCCAAATCAAACAGAGAGACAAGGGCGGCCTTAAGGATTCTCTCCAACTCGTGTGCAATAAAAAAATAGCTCCCAATCAGAAGATGGCATGAATCCCTGCTGACACGTTGCTCAGAGGGCCCAGCCATGGACACGTTTAAGAATAGAACACATATTTAATATACAGAATGCTTCCCAAACCTTAAAGCCCTTCTGGACTACCTGGGGATCTTGTATAATAAAGATTCTGAATCAGGGGGGCACCTGGGTGGCTCCGTAGGTTAAGCTTCTGCCTTCAGCTCAGGTCAAGGTCTCAGTGATCTCCCTGCTCAGTGGGGAGTCTGATCCACCCCCCACCGCTGTCCCCTCCCTCCCACTTGTACACAGGCGGGATCTCTTTCTCTCAAATAAATAAATAATAAAATCTTTAAAAAAAAAAGATTCTGAATCAGTGGATCTGAGACCAGGCCTAAAATTCTACATTTCTAATAAGGGCTTGAGCAATACTGCTGCTCTTCAGGCTGTGCTCTGAGATGTGAAGATCCTGAGCATCAGTTTTGTCGTGGTTGTTTACAGTGCTGTGTGGGGAGGGCATGTGCTGCGGTGAGTGCTGTGAAGTGTGTAAGCCTGATGATTCACAGACCTGTACCCCTGGGACAAATAATACATTATATATTAATAAAAAATTAAAAAAAAAAAAAGAAGATTCTGAGGCTAACTCTTGGCTTTTGGGGAAAAAGTGATGCCATCTACGAGTGAACTTTGCATTGATGGTGGTGGTAACTGGAACAACGTCATGTTTTTGGTTTTTGGCTTTTTTATTTTTCTGTTTTTTTAAGGATAACTGACATACAGGGGCATCTGGGTGGCTCAGTCCATTGAGCATCTGCCTTTGGAACAGTTCATGATCTCAGGGTCCTGGGATCAAGCCCTGCACTGGGCTTCCTGCTCAGAGTGGAGTCTGCTTCTCTCTCCCTTTGCCCCTCCACACTTCTTGTTCTCTCTCTTTCAAATAAATAAATAAAACCTTCAAAAAAAAACAAAAAAGGATAAGTGACATACAACCTTATAATAATTTCCAGTATACAATTCACCATTTGTATACAATGCAAAATGATCACCACAAGAAGTCTAGTTACCATCTGTCACCACACAAAGTTACATTTTTTTTCCTTGTGATAGGAACTTTTAAGGTTTATTTTCTTAGCATCTTCAAATCTGTGATACAATGTTGCTGACTACAGTCACCATGCTGTACATGACTTCCCTATGCCTTATTTATTTTATAACCAGAAGTTTATACCTCTCCATCTCCTTCACCCACTTTGCATCCCTCAACCGCCCTCTCCTCTGGCAACCACCAATATGCTCTCTGTAGAAGTCTTGTTTTGTTTGTTGGTTGGTTTTGTTTTTCAGCATTCACATATAAGTGAAATCATAGGGGATTTGTCTTTCTGTGTCTGGCTTATTTCACTTAACATCATGCCCTCAAGGTCCATCCATGCAGTGGCAGATGTCAAGATTTCCTTTTTTTTAATGGTTGAATAATATCCCATTGGATATAGAACACATCTTCTTTCTTCATGCATTCGTCAGTGGATACTTAGGTTGCTTCCCTATCTTGGCTATTGTGAATACCATTGTAATGAACATAAAGGTGCCTGTATCTTTTCAAATTCATTTTCATAGAAGACCTGTCCATTTCAGTGAGGGGAGTGTTAAAGTCCCCTACTACTATTGTATTATTGTTGATGTGTTTCTTTGATTTTGTTATTAATTGGTTTATATAGTTGGCTGCTCCCACGTTGGGGGCATAGATATTTAAAATTGTTAAATCTTCTTGTTGGACAGACCCTTTGAGTATGATATAGTGTCCTTCCTCATCTCTTATTATAGTCTTTAGCTTAAAATCTAATTGATCTGATATAAGGATTGCCACTCCTGCTTTCTTCTGATGTCCATGGTAAATTCTTTTCCACCCCCTCACTTTAAATCTGGAGGCGTCTTCGGGCTTAAAATGAGTTTCTTGGAGGCAACATATAGATGGGTTTTGTTTTTTTATCCATTCTGATACCCTGTGTCTTTTGACAGGGGCATTTAGCCCATTAACATTCAGGGTAACTATTGAGAGATATGAATTTAGTGCCATTGTATTGCCTGTAAGGTGACTGTTACTGTATATGGTCTCTGTTCCTTTCTGATCTACCACTTGTAGGCTCTCTCTTTGCTTAGAGGACCCCTTTCAATATTTCCTGTAGAGCTGGTTTGGTGTTTGCAAATTCTTTCAGTTTTTGTTTGTCCTGGAAGCTTTTAATCTCTCCTTCTATTTTCAATGATAGCCTAGCTGGATATAGTATTCTTGGCTGCATGTTTTTCTCGTTTAGTGCTCTGAAAATATCATGCCAGCTCTTTCTGGCCTGCCAGGTCTCTGTGGATAAGTCAGCTGCCAATCTAATATTTTTACCATTGTATGTTACAGACTTCTTTTCCCGGGCTGCTTTCAGGATTTTCTCTTTGTCATTGAGACTTGTAAATTTTACTATTAGGTGACGGGGTGTGGGCCTATTCTTATTGATTTTGAGGGGCATTCTCTGAACCTCCTGAATTTTGATGCTCGTTCCCTTTGCCATATGGGGGAAATTCTCCCCAATAATTCTCTCTAGTATACCTTCTGCTCCCCTCTCTCTTTCTTCTTCTTCTGGAATCCCAATTATTCTAATGTTGTTTCGTCTTATGGTGTCACTTATCTCTCGAATTCTCCCCTCGTGGTCCAGTAGCTGTTTGTCCCTCTTTTGCTCAGCTTCTTTATTCTCTGTCATTTGGTCTTCTATATCACTAATTCTTTCTTCTGCCTCATTTATCCTAGCAGTGAGAGCCTCCATTTTTGATTGCACCTCATTAATAGCTTTTTTGATTTCAACTTGGTTAGATTTTAGTTCTTTTATTTCTCCAGAAAGGGCTTTTATATCTCTCGAGAGGGTTTCTCTAATATCTTCCATGCCTTTTTCGAGCCCGGCTAGAACCTTGAGAATTGTCATTCTGAACTCTAGATCTGACATATCACCAATGTCTGTATTGATTAGGTCCCTAGCCTTCGGTACTGCCTCTTGTTCTTTTTTTTGTGTTGAATTTTTCCGTCTTGTCATTTTGTCCAGATAAGAGTATATGAAGGGGCAAGTAAAATACTAAAAGGGTGGCAACAACCCCAGGAAAATATGCTTTAACCAAATTAGAAGAGATCCAAAATCGTGAGTGGGGAGAAAAGGGATAAAAAGAGGTTCAAAAAGGAAGAAAGAAAAAATAAAAAAAAGAAAAAAGAAAAAAAAAGGAAAAGAAAAGAATTAAAAAAAAAAGAAAACACCTAAGAAAAATGTAAAAAAGAAGAAATATGTATATTAGATAAACTAGTAAAAAATCGTTAAAAAAAGAAAAAGGTAACAGTTAAAAGAAAAAATTTTACCTGAAGGCGAGAAAAAAAAAAAAAAATGAAAAAGAAAAAAATTAAATTAACTGCAAGACTAAAAAAAATCACAGGGAAAAAGCCATGAGTTCCGTGCTTGGCTTTCTCCTCCTCTGGAATTCTGCTGCTCTCCTTGGTATTGAAACGGCACTCTTTGGTAGGTGAACTTGGTCTTGGCTGGATTTCTTGTTGATCTTCTGGGGGAGGGGCCTGTTGTAGTGATTCTCAAGTGTCTTTGCCCCAGGCGGAATTGCACCGCCCTTACCCGGGGCCGGCGTGAGTAATCCGCTCGGGTTTGCTTTCAGGAGCTTTTGTTCCCTGAGCGCTTTCCGTAGAGTTCCGGAGGACGGGAATACAAATGGCGGCCTCCTGGTCTCTGGCCCGGAGGAGCCGAGAGCCCAGGGCCGCACTCCTCAGTGCGCGCTCAGAGAACAGCGCCCAGTTACTCCCGTCTGCCTGACCTTGGCCGCGCTCCGAGCTCACCGAGCCTGCGACCGGTTCAAGGCCACCCCAAGCTGCGAGCTTACTGTCGGCTCTGTCTCTGTAGCCGGCTTTCCCGTTCCAATACCCGCAAGGTCTGCGACACTCAGACACCATGGAATAAATATGCAGAAGTGGAATTGTTAGATCACACGGTAGTTCTGTTTTTAATTTTTTGAGGAATCTCCATACTGCTTTCCATAGTGACTGCCCTGTTCATACCACCAGAACATAAGGGTTCCCTTTTCTCCATATCCTTGCCAACCCTTGTTATTTCTTGTCCTTTCAATAACGGACATTCCAACAGGTGTGATATGCATCACATCGCTGGGGCCACAGGGGCATCCCAAAGGCAAGGCACACTCCATGACACTAGCACGATAGAGGTGGGGTGTAGAAATGATGCCCATCATTGCTGGCCCTACCAAGGTAAAGGGAGAACACAAAACTGATGCTTGTCAGCACCCCAGTCCTCAGGCAGTGCTAACAGGCTCCTGTTCCTCCAGAAGATGCTTTAAGATTCAATCACATATGCTCTAGGTGCTTTTCAAACTGCTGCTTTTGAGCTGAGTCTTGAAGCAAATCGGTCTTCCAGTGAACCCTTTCCGAGTAGAATCTCCATTCCCTATAGCCCCATGATTCTGCTGGACATAAGCCCCATTGTTTTTCAAAGCCAGATGTTTTGAAGGCCCATCTCTCTAGTGCAGATCCCAAGGGTTGAGGTGCCAAATGTGGGCACAAAACTCTTGCTTCTCAGGAAGAACTTGTATTTGTGATTCCTCTGAACTGTGGGTCACCATGCTGGGGTGGGTTTGATGGCAAGACTGCATCTCTGTCTCTCTTACTCCTCTTGAAGTGGCCCTTTTATTCTTTGTTGTGGAAGAGCTGTTTGGCTAGTTTTCAGGTCCTTTTCAAAGGGAATTATTTCCTGGGCAGCTGTAGATTTGTTACATCCATGGAAGGCAGTGAGTTAAGAATCTTCATACGCTGCCATCTTGAATTATCTCCAATAATGTCAAGTTTTTGCCACCCCCTAGACAATCATGATGAATCTTACCACCCTGATTTGGGGTATAGTGAGTTCTGGTGTTTGTGGTATTCTCTTATTTCCAAAAGAACTTAGAATTCCTGCATACTGATGAGATAATAAGATGGTATAATTATGCAGAATTTTTTGCAGATGGAGGAAGTCCCAACAGAAAGGTTAAGTATGGTAGGTAAGGTCAAGTAGAAAATCAAGAATGCACTTTGTTTTTGTGTCCTAAACTATTTCTATGATTATATTTGCCTGCAGCTCATTTTTGGTATCAAATGTATGTGAAATTCAAGCAGAAAATAAACGAGTTACTCCTACTCTTAAAATTATTGTGTAGAAGATAAATTTTTTTTGTTTTTGTTGCAAAAAATAAATTAGGGAGAAACTTTTCACGTTTAAAAAAAAGCATTGTATTAAGTTTAGAAAATACATTTCAGAATAAATTGGTTTTGTAAAGTTGTATAGTTTTTTGTTGTTTAATTTGAGAGAGTGTAAGAGAGAAAGCACAGGAAAGAGGGGGAGAAGGAGAGAAACAATCTCAAATGGACTCCCCACTGAGCATGGAACCCAACACCAGGCTCCATCTCACGACCCTGAGATCATGACCTGAACTGAAACCAAGAGTCAGATGCTCAACTTATGGCACCACCCAGACACCCCTGTATACATATTTTTTATGGAACATATTATACCTGTATATCTATTGGATTATACCCATAATAAAAATCTTGCTGAAAATTCGACAGATATATTATTGGAATGGAAGTTAGGAAAACCTAATTAGAGACCCTGCACTGCCATTGTGTAATTGCATAAACTTGGGCAAAATAGTCTGAGTGTGTGGGGCAAAATAGTCTGAGTGTGTGTATGTGTGTGTGTGTGTGCACATGCACGAACACACATACATGCGTGTGAACAATGTTTGCACTGTGTGTATCACTGTTACAGTGAGAATGAACAAGATGATGTGAAATATCGCATAAATTGAAAATAACCTTATCAACATAATTTATTACTCTTATAATAACAATCTACCCAAGATGTGAAGCCACATGCTATAGCACAAAACAGCACAATTTGTCTTGTGTGAGTTGGTGGTGAGAGTGCATAAGATTATAAACAGAGTGGCACTGTCAGGCTCTGTTACCCGTGGGATTACTGGCAGTTAATCATTGATTTCACAATGTGTGTGTGTGTGTGTGTGTGTGTGTGTGTGTGTTAAAGAAAGAGAGAGAGAAGAGGAGGAAGCAGTATTCCTGAAGAATGGTATCTTTTTGACAAAAATGGAGTTAATACCATGATCCAGTGCTAATGCATCAGTAAAATCCTAAATGGTAATAAGAAGAAATAAAAGCCACCAGATTGGGATTACCCACAGAAGCAAGGTAAATACGTGGTCACTTGGCATTACAAGACTAGTCACATAGGATGCCCTATTAAAAAGCCAAACAATTAGGAAAGCAATCCCTAGTGCTGTAACTATTAAATATCTCAAGTTGACAACCAAATTAAAAACACCAATGTTACACCTCAGAAATTACTTTCCAGAATTAGTCCAAATGCAGCTGAAATGAATGCCATTAAAGGGAATTAATTGATTTACAGATTAAAAAAATAGTTGCAAGCTATTTCTTACTGCCATGGCTACAGCAAAGACCAGGAAATAGTTTTCCCTGCAATGCTCATGATTCCATGGAAGTCTTCTTTCCTCAACCACTGACTCATGTAGATTCAGAATAGTACTTGGTTAACCATTTCCAAATAATTTATTCCTGCAACTGAAACCTTTGCAAGGCTTCAAAGTAGGGTAAGCTTACTGTTACTTGCCTCAGCTGCTTCTTTCTAAACCTCTATCTCTTCACGGATCCCAAGTGTTAAATATATCTATTCTGCCCCTGTCTACCAGAACAAAAATGGAAATTCGACCCAAAAGCACGAGATAGCTGATATAAGCTGATATAAACTTTGCCCAAGAACATTTGCACTTTAGTAAGAATTAAAGCCTGAATATGCTGCACCCACAGCTTACACAGGATCCCATGTTTGTTTTTCCGGCACAAGGCAGGGTATGTATAGTGCTGATGGCCATGGGCTGATCTGAAAGCAAGGATAAGGCACAGAGCTTTAGGAAAGACTCAGTCTCCTGACCCCAAGTGCATTCTTTATGGAGATCCAAATTTTTCACACTTTTTTTTCACACAGTGCTGGACATTCTATCATGTAGAGATGTATTTATGTTAACAAGTGTACTTTCTTATAAGGCAAATATTACAGTAAGAGTTATGTTTTATTCACTTAGTATGTATTGTTATAACTGAATGTTTTCTTCCTTGGACTGATTACCCCAAAAACTTGTGATTAACTTAGTATAAGGAACTTGAAGTCTAGAGATGAAGGGTAAGACTAGGGAGACTGGATGCAAGAGGGTACAGAATCAATGGCAGCTTTCAGATACTGGGATGGATGGATGGATGGATGGATGGATGGATGGATGGAGGGATACAGATGTCTGGACCTATGTAATCCCTCCAGTGTGAATGTGCATCCATAAATCTAACAAGAAAGCAGTGTTAAGCATCAGAAATAGGTAATAATCATAAGAATCACAAGGGGTGGTGGACACTACATTTACATTTTATGGGTGTCAGCACGTTGTGAAAGACAAGGTCAACTTCAAAGATTAAGAGTAAGTAATAACTATGCTATTTTGTAAGCTTGGGCATTACACCATTAGAAATTAGGCAACAGAAAATTGGAACCCAGGCAGAGAGTCTACCCCATAAAAGTAAGACACAATTACAAGAAATCCCTCTATCTGAGCCAGTGTTTTCATAGCCTATAATTTGCTTTAGCTTTTTTAAGTTTCCTGTTGGGATAGAAACTATGTCCACAGATAGAATAAGGTTCCGTAAGGTAGAGAAAATGCATGTTACATTTTCTTGATCCAAGTCTCCTTATCTTCTTTCTACTTAGTGACACATTGATCCCTGAGCTCACAATTGAGCTGCAAAGGCAGGCAGAAGACAACTGGATGAGCACACAATGCACTTAAGAAGCAGGATCCCAGATTGATGGGAAGTGGATCTCCCTTCATAAGCAACAGAAAATCCACTATCCATTGGTCAGATAAATGTTAGTTGCAGACATACAAGGGAAGACATACAAGGGAAATGGAAAGGAAGGAGAGGCATTTTGTGCTGTTGACTCTATTTGGGAACCACTGAAGTCACAGCACTCAGGGACGTGCATACCTGAGCTACATGTGAAGTTGTCCTGCATGTAAGTTGATTAGAAGTAGAGGATGATGATGATCTAGGAGGTAAACATGAAAATAATTGCTGCTAAAGGGGCGTCTGGGTGGCTCAGTGGGTTGGGCCGCTGCCTTCGGCTCGGGTCATGATCTAGGGGTCCTGGGATCGAGTCCTGAGTCGGGCTCTCTGCTCAGCGGGGAGCCTGCTTCCTCCTCTCTCTCTGCCTGCCTCTCTGCCTACTTGTGATCTCTCTCTGTCAAATAAAAAAAAAAAAAAAAAAAGAATTGCTGCTAAAGCAACTTATAGGATTAGGAATGTATCCCACTTGAATATCGGAAGGAAAAAATAATAAATTCTATAGTACTATATTACCCAGATTTGTAATCTATTGGGACAATAAAGTAATAAAAGTGTTCAGTGAATTTATTAATAATCTCGTTAATATGAACATTCAGGATTAGATAATGTTCATTTTCTATTCTCAAAGAGGAGCAGCTTTTTTTAATAGGAATTCAAAGACACACTAAAGGCTCTTTAGCCAACTTCTGCAAAATAGTTCAATTACTAGGTTTCTTTTACTTATTTTCTTTTAAAAAGGTTTTATTTATTTATTTCAGAGAGAGAGAGAAAGCGAGCATGAGTGAGGTGAAGAGCGTAGGGGGAGGAACAAACAGACTCCACTGAGCAAGGAGCCAGACATAAGACTGGATTCCAGGATCCCGAGATCATGACCTGAGGCAGATGCTTGACCAACTGAGCCACCCAGGCACCCCTAATTACCAGTTTTTAAAGAGAAAATGGCACATGGATGCTTACTTCCTACCCATTTAAAATAATTAACCACTACTTGAAAATGGTTATAATTTCAAGGAATTTATTACTTAAAACGGAGTCATCCCTATGATATTGCACACTGGAATATTCTAGAAGGGAAAACACACACACACACACACACACACACGCACACTTTGTTAATTAGCAACCTGGGCCACTGTTTTTCATCAATGGACGATTTTTTTTTTTAAAAAACAATCTTTGCTTTTGTATAATATGAGAAGAAAAGAACTGAATAAATCTCTTGTATTTAAAGGTCCCAAAATGGCAACTTCTAAGAAGTATATAAAAACAGTCACTTGCTTTGGTCGCGTAGGTAACACTTTATTACCTTTAATAAATAAAAGAAACAGTCACACAGAAGCCTTCCCGGATGTGTCAGGCCTGGGATGACATAACTAAGCCAATGGCACACCTAGACCTCCTTCTAGTTGAACCTGGTCATGGTTCTAGTTTCCTGAATCACAGGCAGCAAGAATAAAGTTATACTTTCTGACACGTGCAGGTCAGTCCACTGTGGAAACATTTAAGTTTCTGGTGGAGATAATACCAATTGACTAATCTGGAAGAAAATTGCTACTCATTTTTTGAGTTGTTCTTAGGAGAAAAAGAACCCTCATTGATTTAACTGTGTTTAAGTAAGAATCAGTAGAGCTTTCCTTAACGGTTTTACTCATTTGGTAAAGAGAATGCAAATTCTCTTTTTGACAACCTCTACCACTGGTAACCATCAATGTCAATAACTTGAAGTATCCCAAAGTTAATGAGTTTTATATGAATTGGATTCTAGCTTTGAGCTTGCCTGTTTCTTCTTAGGCAAAACCCAAAGGAAAACTGTGTTTGAAACATCCCACCTCTTTGACATTCTACATGGTCTTGGGTAAATCATTGGACCTTTTTAGACTCAAACCTTCCTTCCTAAAAAAATGATCCATAACTCTATATTCGTGTACATTGTAGTGGTTTGTGGAAAACCATCTCAGTTGTTTTAGTTTTAAAATATGGTACTAATGAGTGAAAGGCCACATTGTTAATCTCTGGGTGGGCTATTTAACTTTGTTCTGTTACATGACCACACACTTTATCTTAACCAGGGACTTGGATCTAATAAAATATCAATTTGGTTCAAGTTTATTTCAGAAACTATTCTGATGCTCTAGTTTTATTCTGGTTCAGTGGTTTTCAAAATATAGGGTTGGTTTCTGTTCAGAAGTTCTCACTGGGTTTTAAAACAAACAAAAAAAATGTTGGCATTACTTCTTTGTAAATGATGCTCAGTTCAGCTCAGGGTTCATTTAAGCAGAAATTCATTCCAACGTTGAGTATGAATTGATATTATAGCTGTAAATCATTTAATTCTCAGCTTCTAATCTTAAGTCAGATATCTCATACATAGACACTTCCAGGCACAAGAAGAATAAGGTAGGAGAGAATGGAAAGTTTCAGTGCATTTCTATACCCTGCACCGTAAAGATAAATCCTACTGAAAGTGGAAAAACCATGTCATGTTATACAAGCAGGACTTATGAGGACTTGGTCATAAAAGAAACTTTATTTCTTTCTCCCACAGAATCTTTAAACTGGCTCAAAGGGGAATATTCCTTCTCCAGCCTTAGTATAAAAACTCGAGCAGCTTTATGATTTCCTGGTCACCCTTAGAAAATATAGGAAAGGGAAATACACAATCTCAATTCAGCAATTAGTAATTAGCTACTGTTTCATTGTTCAAATCAGTTATTAGTTATCCAGCGACAGTCTCTTGTGATAAGCAAAACTTTGAATTTGACTGAAATCTAAATGTTCTCCCCTCCTTCAGCTGGACTTCTGTGCCTGAGCTCTTTGTGGTTATCTAGAAGGAGCTCAAGTATGACTCTTCCCCTCACTCCCTGTTCCCCCTGAAATCTAAATGTTCTCCCCTCCTTCAGCTGGACTTCTGTGCCTGAGCTCTTTGTGGTTATCTAGAAGGAGCTCAAGTATGACTCTTCCCCTCACTCCCTGTTCCCCATCCCCCATGTTAGGCCTCTCTGGCAAAAGAGTGGAGAATGTGTGTGGGCTGGGCAGGACAGGCCTCACAAACTAGCATTATGTGGAGACAGCTGTCCACTCTTGGCAACTGGAAGATTTTTAAAGTTGACTTTTTCTCTCACAGAAACTTGTGAACTTCAGAGAGACTTCAGAAGAGAGACTCTTCTACTTTGTTCCATGTCTCTGAGGGTCTCGTATGTAATCTAAGTGAGAAAATCCACAGAATACCACAGGTAATACAGGAATAAACATATATAACCAGATGCATCCAAGTATAGAAGGGTGAAGAGACCCAAGTGAATGAAGACGGTAATTTGATAAAGGTTTTGGAGATGATAACCCTTGAGCAGAATTTAGTCAATGGAGGATGAGAACAGTCATTCTAGGCAGTGAAAACAGCACTTAGATTGTCTGAAAGATGCAAGAAGGTATGACACATATAGAAGAAAGTGTGAGTGACTTTCTCAGGGCAGGTAAATCAATCTTTAAAAGGAAATCAGAATGACTTGGGAGGTAAGAGGGCAATATTCAATATTCATTATGAATACAAGATTTTAACTTGATTCAAGAGGGAACTGGAAGCCCTTTGGGGGATGTAAGAAAGAAAATTAGGTGATTAAAATATTGGGGAAGATGGGCTGGAGAATGTGTGTTAGGCACTAGGGAAGCGGGTATTTCCTGGAAGATGTCTGAAGAGCCAGGTCTGGTAAAAATAAAATAGTCCTGTGTAATTCCAGATGGCCTCATATTTTCCAACTCAAAGAGATAAACAACAGTTTCCTTTGTATTTTTTCATCATTTTTTAAAATTTCTTCCCCTTCTCCTATATTCTGATGCGTAGACCCTTTCCCAGTGATTGGTGAAGAAGAGGGATTGGGTATTTAACAAGTTCATTATATGGTCATGTCTCTTTTCAAATAAAGCATGGGTCTTACAAACAACATGTGGCTTTACAACCAAAAGTGGCATTTGAAGAATGTAATTTTTAAAGCGCCATGAGGAAGTGTTCATCAGTGTCCTATAGAAACGAAGAGAGACTTCCACCTCACCTTGGACAACAGAAGCACTTCCCTTTGGTGGAAGCGTGTATGAACGTAAGCACATGGATATTTCCGGACATGTTTTAAAGTACTGCCCAGAGCCTCTACTCTCCAGGCGTGGTTTACATAGTTTCATCAGTCCTGTGAGCTATGATTCTCCTTGTCCAAAGGAACAAATTGAAGTTCAGAGAGAATGAGTGACTTACCCAAGCCACACAAATAAAAAATTGGAAATGCAAAGACTCAAATCCAGATTATCTGACTCTGAGTTCCAGGCCCTTTTTCTCGACACCAAACAATTGGCATAAACAACTATTCATATGTTAGTCATTGATCTTATTCTGTCTGCTTCACTTTATTAAATCATTACCCCATGTCCTGGGGACAATGCATGACTACACCATTAAGGCAAATTTGTTAATATGGACATGCCATGTTAAGTCACGAGGAGGCTAACTCAATTACCCTTCCTTTGATTGATTTTTGGAGGATACAGTGAACTTTTAGTTGTGATTCGACTTACGACATGTTGTGAACATCAGTGCACACTATATTAACTGTCTAAAAAGAGCTGTAATATTTTAAATGCTTTTCAAAGAATGAAAATATTAATAACTTAATTCTGATAGCCACAATCATGGCAACCACTAAACAGTCCTTTGAGACTTGGGAATTTATGAAAGAAAGACATAACTAGACAAAGAAGTATCTAATGGGTAGGATATAGGAGGGGTTACTAAAACTTTCATTTATAATCTTAACAATTTGAAGTAGACCTAGATAAGACAGCATTCTTTTTTTAAAGATTTATATTTTATATTTTTGACAAAGAGAGAGAGAGCACAAGCAGGGGGATGGCAAGCAGAGGGAGAGGAGAAGCAGGCTCCCCACAGAGCAGAGGGAGCCTGATGTGGGACTCAATCCCAGGACCCTGGGATCATGACCTGAGCCAAAGGCAATCACTTAACCAACTGAGCCACCCAGGCACCCAGTAAGACAGCATTCTATTAGCAAGTGCTACTCATCTGATTTTTCTCCGTCTAGGCATCAGAATCTTGATAAAAAATATTTAAGGAGGACCAACCAAAAGGTAAACTACTATTTGATCAATTTTTTACCTTGAGATTCTATAAATGCTATAAATCAGTAACTGACATTGAGGGACATAGCATTCTATGGTGCACACTTGCATAAAATTACAGAGAAGTTTAAAAAAATCACTCACATTACTTTTAGATGATGGTCAATAGGGGAAAAGAAATGACATTCGATCAGAGAAAGGTGCTCTCTCCAATAATTTATTTTATTGTTTCAGATATCCCCTTCCTTCCACTGCTCCTCCCAGAAGATTTTGGCACATAAGTGGGGGTGCTTTGTGGCTCCTTGTTCCCCAGTTGTGGAAAGGATGAATGCTATACATTTTGGATTCCTGTGCTTTCTAAGTAAAGTGGCTATTCTGGCTGGCTCCTGGGACTAGTGATGTCTGAAATAAAACAGATTGCCCGACACACTAGCATTTGCCTTGGCAGTCAGTGTCCCCGGCCATTTGTCCCAGCCTTAGAGTCCCCAACATGTGGCAGCATCTTTTCTCTAGGTCTCTGTCAGTCCCTGTACTTTTCAGTATAATGTTCTCCATCACAAGAACACGTAAGAACTCCTAAGTTTCTTCTGTATCACACATTGCATGAGAAGCCAGGATACTACGTGGGGTTCATCTATCTAGCTATCACCGCCCACCAGTTGTGCTATTTTCCTCATGGTGATGAGATTGCACCGTGGTCTGAAACCCTCATTATTTTACTCTCTCCTTTTCTCCTAATCTCCTGCTTATTAATTTAAATATTTCAACTGTAGCTCCACCTTGGATTTCCATTGTAATAAAGAGAAATCAAGGATATAAGAATGCCTCCACATTCTACTTTCAACTCCCTTCTTCCCACAACTCACTTGGATAGAAGAGTTGGGGTTTTCACTTCTTTTTCTTTGGCAGACTTCTCTCATGTAAAACTCTGTGATTAAATCAGCTGGGCTTTTGATATGAAGGAATCTAAAGATATTTAAGAACTTTCCCTCGGGGCACCTGGGTGGCTCAGTGGGTTAAAGCCTCTGCCTTTGGCTCAGGTCATGATCCCAGGGTCCTGGGATCGAGCCCTGCATCGGGCTCTCTGCTCAGCGGGGAGCCTGCTTCCTCTCTCTCTGCCTGCCTCTCTGCCAACTTGTGATCTCTGCCTGTCAAATGGATAAATAAAATCTTCAAAAAAAAAAAAAAAGAACCTTCCCTCTCCACAACAACATCTGGCATTCTGAAGGTCTGCATTGATACCCCGAGACTATGGATGATGTCATCTTTGCTATATGTGATAAGACATGGCCCAGCCTTAGTGGCAAAGGTTGTGGAAGAACATTATCTATAGGGAAATGGACATTATCTTAAGTCCCCCTAAATCTCATCAAACCTCAAATTATAAATGCATTAATGTGAGATTTTGATAGAAACTTCCACCTTCTTCTCACCAAATTTCTTATGTACACTATTGGCTAATATAAGTCAAATGATTGCCATCTTCTCACCTGGTCTGTTCTCTTTTCCTAATTCTGATGATACTCTTCTGTGTTTCATGTGATTTTTGCTTGTGGCTAGTCTGCACAAGGTGAAGTTTCTCCCTTCCTTCCCTTCTTTCCCTTCCTTATCTTTCTTTCTTTCTTTCTTATATTTCTTACCTTCTATCTTTCTTTCTTTCTTCTTCTCTTTCTTTATTTCTTCAACTAATTTTCATTAAAATGATATTTTATTTCCATTTATAAGAAGTAATGCATGTCATTTATGGGATATTCTTAAATATAGAAAGATACAAAACAAACTAATAAAAATTTCCCTATTCTGATTGCTGATGTGTTTTATCCTTCTAAGCTGCGTTCTCTTTTCCCAGCAGACAAAATCAAAGCTGTTTTAAATGCTTTTAGGAAGAGGCACAAGCCAAGTTAAAATGGCTTCCATTCAGTAGGAAGCAAACACAGATTTTTTATTCCCTAGAAAACAACATTACTGTATCAGTAGCTCACTAAATGTTCCTGTTAATCTATTTCACGCTCTCTGATACATACATGAAAACTTGCAAGAGGGACTATAATACTTGGAATTAAAACCAACTTTATTAAAATATTGTTATCAAATGCACACATGCTTATATGTTATAGCAAAAAATTACTCTCGGACATCAATATGACAGTAGATATAGGAACTATACAGGAAAGTAGAAACAGGCTCTATGTCCAAAGACGGCTGGGACCATGTCTACAGTGTCAATGCCTAGTGTTGTGCCTCACACGTAATAGGCATTCAGTACATTTTCTTTTTGGCCAACCAAATGAAAAAATAATTACTCTTTGAGAAGGGAGAGGTGGTGGCAGTCATGTATTTTAGAAGATATTTGCTTGTTTCCATGTAGACAAATAAATATTCAGATCAGTATACTTGGTTGCAAACAATGGAACTCATTCTGGCTATTGAAATAAAACAAATTTATTGAATGATATGAGATAATTCAGAGAATATGATAGAGGATCCAGGATGGAGGGAGGAGGATGGAGGCTGGACAAGCCGGGACACACCCCAGTGGCAGAACTGGGCAGGTTCAGTGGTGACCGCCATGGTCTGTACCAGGCGAGGACCTGCAGGATTCCTCGCAGATCCTGGATCAGAAGTGTTCCTTTAGTTCTTCTGCCACTACTGTCTGAAAAAGCAATTCCAGAGAGCATCTCCTTCACATTACTATCTTCCAAGGTAAAATGTTGTATGAGCACATCTGGGTGGAATAGCCTGCACCCTAGATGCAGGAAAGACTGGAAGAGTGACTGTCTGGCTTCCCCTTAGTGAAGTGGGATTCAAACACAGGACATCTCCCATATCTGCAAAAGCCTTCCAAAAGTTGTTGGGCTCTAAATTATGAGGGATTATTTTTTTTACTCTTTATATAATTTTTAGAAAATAAAGAAAATTTAAAGGAGAAAAAAAGATAATCATCCATATTTTAAGGTGATAATGATTTTCAATGAGTGTTTATGAGTTCTCAAAACTAATATGTGTCTGGAGGTTGGGTCAAGATGGCAGAGTAGGAAGATCCTGAGCTCACCTCCCTCAGGACACACCAAAATTTCCAAGTACATATAGAACAAATGTTTATGAGACACAAACCAAGGATACAATTAAGGGAATAAAGAAAAAGCCACACTGAGATGAGACGGAGGGACAGAGACATAGTCTAGTCAGGACCCACATACCCAGCATGATGACCCGCATATAAGAGGGATACACACCATACAGGTCCTCCCTGATAAAAAAGAGGCTCAAGCCCCACATTGAGCTTAACAGATCGGGGGACATGCCCTGGGAGGAGGAGGTCGTTTAATGTCTGGTGTTGAAAACCAATGTGGCTTATGTCCAGGAATGCCAGAGGGTAGTAGTAAATTGAGATTCTGCTCGTATAGGTTATGCACAGAAATCTCACTTGCTTGGATTTCCAAAGTAGAGGCAGCAGTTTGAAAAGTGAAAGGTGCCTGGGTGATACAAGAACAAGATCCACTGACACATGAAGAAGATCCACATGACTAAGGCATGTGGGGGAGGGGCCAGGTTCTTTTGGAATGTTCTTGGAAGACTAAAGCTCTGGTGGCACCTCTTCTCTTTTCTTTTTTCTCTTCTCTTCTCCCTCTCCCCTTCTAACTATCTGGCTAAGGGACATTTTTGGCAATCTACATCTACTATGGTAGCACCACTCATCCCTCCCTGGTGTCCTCGTGCAGATTCACACTGCCCAATCTACTTGCCCAGCCCAGAGACCCTGCCAAGCAGCTCCTTGACCCATCACTCTCGGCAGACACCCTCAGCCAGCACCAGAGCTCCTCTCAATTGCCCCTGCCCTGGGGAGCCAGCCCTGTCCACTAGAATGCCTATAACAGTTGCAGCCAGACCTACAGCAAGTCATGCCAGAGGCCTGCCACGCCCACCAGTGAATCTGAAACAGTCATGGCAAGCCACTCTGCCAAATGGGCCAGGAGCCAGTCCCACTCACCAGCACACCCATAGCAGTCACAACCAGGCCTTACAAAGAACCACACTGGGAAACAGCCCTGCACACCAGACAGTCTGCATAATTTACAAACCAACCACATAGGAGGGTGCGCACAGCCCACATAGGGGATCCTCCTGGGGCACCTGATTTGGGTAATCAAAGGGGTTGCACACTAGGCCCCACAGGACACCTTCTGCTGATCTACCTAGTATATAGAAACAAACATAGAAGCAAAATGAAGAGACAGAGGAATATGTTCCAAATAAAGAATAAGGCAACATCAAGTATACTGACACATCTTAGGAGGAGAGAGAAAGGGACAGAAAACCTATCTGAAGAAATAATGGCTGAAATTTCCCTAACCTGGTAAAGGAAACAGATATCCAAGTCCAGAAAACTCAGAGTTCCAAGCAAAATGAAACCCTAAGTGACCCACACCAAGATTCATTTTAATAAAAGCATCAACAATTAAGATAAAAATAAAATCTTGGGGCGCCTGGGTGGCTCAGTGGGTTGGGCCACTGCCTTCGGCTCAGGTCATGATCTTGGGGTCCTGGGATTGAGCCCCACATCGGGCTCTCTGCTCAGTGGGGAGCCTGCTTCCCTCTCTCTCTCTCTCTCTGCCTGTCTCTCTGCCTACTTGTGATCTCTACCTGTCAAATAAATAAATAAATAAAATCTTTAAAAAAATAAAATAAAATAAAATAAAATAAAATCTTAAAACTAGCAAGAAAAATAACTAGTTACATACAAGGGAACCCTCATTATGCTATCAGCTGTTTTTTTAGCAGAAACTTTATATGCCAGAAGAAAGTGGCTCAACGTGCTGAAAGGAAGAAACCTTACAATTAAGAATACTCTACCCAGCAAGGTTACCATTCAGAATTAAAGGAGAGATAAGGAGCTTCCCAGATAAGCAAAAGAGACACAGTTCATAAACACCAAACTAGCCTTACAAGAAATGTTAAAGGGACTTAAATTGGAAAAGAAAACCCACAATTAGAAATAAGAAAATTATGAAAGAAAAGAAATCTCATATAGTAAATATGTAACAAATATAACAGATAAACCTCCTACATCACTAGCATGAAAGTTAAACAAACAAAAGAAGTAAAATTATCTAGACCTACAATAATCAAGGAGTTCACAAAATAATAAGATACAAAATACGATAGTCATCAAAATAAAATTTTGGTGTGGGAAGTAAAAATGTAGTACTTTTAGAATGCAGTTCAACTTAAGTTACCATCGACTTAAAATAGAGTGCTATATTTGTAGTATGTTATAGATGAATCTCGTGGTAACCATAAACCAAATAGTATAATAGATCCACAAAAAAGAAAGGGAAAAGAAAACAGACATAACACTAAGGAAAGTCAACAAATCACAACAGAAGAGAGCAAAGGAAGAAAGCAACAGAGAAGAACTACAAAAACAACCAGAAAACAATTAACAAAATGACCGTTTGTACATATATATCAAAATTACTTTAAATGAAAATGGACAAAATGCTCCAACCAAATGATAGAGGGTGGCTGAATGGATTAAAAAAACAAAAAACAAAAACACAAGACCCATATACGTGCTGCCTATTCACTTTAGATCTAAAAACACACACAGGGATGCCTGGGTGGCTCAGTCATTGTTAAGTGTCTGCCTTCAGCTCAGGTCATGATCCCAGGGTCCTGAGATGGAGCCCTGCATCTGGCTCCCTGCTCTGCAGGAAGCCTGCTTCTCCCTCTCCCTGCTTGTGTTCCCTCCCTTGCTGTTTCTCTCTCTGTCAAATAAATAAAGAAAGTCTTCCACATATAGTATCATATCATCTGCGAAGAGTGATAATTTGACTTCTTCTTTGCCGATTTGGATGCCTTTAATTTCCTTTTGTTGTCTGATTGCTGAGGCTAGGACCTCTAGTACGATGTGGAAAACCCAAAAGACTCCACTCCAAAACTGCTAGAACTTATA
>NC_081566.1:54837483-54840360 GCF_022355385.1 Mustela nigripes
CTATGTTGTACACCTGAAACTAACATAATATTTTATGTCAACTATACTTCAGTAAAAACAAAAATACAGAATATTGATAAATGTCTAAATAGCATAGCCTGAAACATATACAGTTCAATCTGTGGATTGACTTTATTCAAGGGGTCAAACTCAGTTTCTGGGGAGAGATTTACAAAATAAAGCCAAACCAAATGAAACACAAATGTAAAAACAAACCTGACATTCCCTCAAAGTACATATAAGTAGTGATAATGATGATGAAAACCTGC
Source organism: Mustela nigripes (assembly GCF_022355385.1). NCBI lineage: Eukaryota > Metazoa > Chordata > Mammalia > Carnivora > Mustelidae > Mustela > Mustela nigripes. The sequence goes on from NC_081566.1 coordinate 54,837,753, forward strand.
TTAGCTTAAAAGCTTAATAAAAATCTTAGCTTCCGGGCGCGTGGGTGGCTCAGTTGGTTAAGCCACTGCCTTCGGCTCAGGACATGATCCTGGAATTCCAGAATCGAGTCCCACATTGGGCTCCCAGCTCTGCGGGAAGTCTGCTTCTCCCTCTGAATTTCTCCCCTGTCATGCTCTCTCTCACTCTCTCCCAAATAAATACATAAAATCTTTTTAAAAAAATTCATAGCTTCTGACTCTTGCAACATTTTGTTAAGAAAGAAAAGTATCCTGATAGTTTGCCTGTCAGGTTTGAAGCTGCAATCAGAGATTTGTTTTTCAATTTGGTGAGTTTCACATGCCAGAATCTGCCACCCAAAAGTAACAAAGAAGTATGGCTAGACTCCAATTACAGTATATGTCAACACACCAGAGCCTTGGAGGGAATAACTCATGTGTAATTGGTTAAGTTTTGCCCTTGATGTCTAAGAAATAAAGGTAGGAAGGGGCCTAGACTCTAATTACTTCAACTTTAAAACAATTCAATAATTTAGTGCAAAAAATAAGTTTTTTGGTTGAATAAGTTGTTAAGGCTTTTTATCATTTTTCTGGAGACTCTAAGATATTTATGTATTGTATCTTATTGATTAGAATGTGGGGTGCCTGGCTGGCTCAGTCGGTGGAGCATGTGACTCTTGATCTTGGAGTTGTGAGTTCAAGCCCCACACTGGGTGTTGAAATACTTAAAAATAAAATCTTAAAAAAAAAAAAAAAAGGATTAGGTCTTTGATCTTTTGGACCTCAATGCCCAAGTGCCTCCAGATGATTATAGTTTCAGTATAGCCTCTGCCCTGCTGCCAGATTATCTTTTTAAAACCAAACTCTCATACTTTAACATCAAAATATCAGTGGCTTCCCCTTTTTGTAAAATGAAATTCGACATTAAAAAAAAAATTCAGCATGCTCCAGTTTCAGGTTATAGCTCCACTTCCTGATACTATAAAAGTGTGGACACAATAGGCCAATTCACCCAATAATTTTCTGTTGCTTGGACCTATGTTCTTTGATAGCACTGTTCCTTTGCAAGTGATATTTTCTTTGACTGGCATGCTATTAATAATGATAATCATCATCTTCACCATTAACCAAAATAGTACTGTTAATCACATAGATTATATCTTTTGATTTAATATTTCCTATGAATATTCCCACTTCACAGATATGAAAACAGAGGCCTATAGAGAATAAGTAAAATAACTGATTAGAGGGTTCTCCCTACGTAAATGAATAAAATAATTTATCATTCTGGAGAATATGCTTAGAATCAGAAGCCACTGAATTCAGTTTTAATGTATTACTAATGCATGTGTTTTTTGGTCTTGAGAAAATCACTTGCCTTCCATTGGCCTTGGCCTCTGTCATTTTTTCCTAATGTGAAATGAAACGATCCTACTGTGGATCCTTGAGTCAACCTTCTTGCTGCCCGCTGACTAAGCGAAACTCGCAGGTGAAAGAGGCAATGAGTTTACAGAAGATTTCAAATATCAGGTGTAATGCAAACAACTTGCAAAATAATGTGTGTGTCTATTTCACTCTATAAATCCAACAATTTCACTTTTAAGTGAATGAGGGTAGAGAGAGGTCAGGAATATAGTAGAGATTCTACCACATGGAAGGAGTGGACAAAATTCTCTCCTACACCTCTCTGCTCCTGACATGGAGAGAGTCTCTCTTCCAACACATGTGAAGGCTATTTAGCCATATGTACAGAAGCTCCAGGGAAAAGAAATAAGTTCCTATCAACCTCATGGGGCTGGGAAGAATTTTCCCATTACCTCTTGAGAAATTCTATGGGAATCTATTAGAGTTTTCTTTTGTTATGGTAACTTTTATGGCAATTTGAAGCCCTCATGTGGCCATAGTGGGTGCAAGAAGATACCTTCTGTGAAAGAGATCCTGATGTTAATTCCTTGAGTTACAGAATTATTAAACAGTGATAATACTGTCGTGGTTGAATAAATGAATGGTAGCTAAATTTTATAGAGTGCTTACTTGAGTCAGTTTCTAGTCTAAGCATTTTGCATGTGTTGACTTACTGAATCCTCACCATGACCCTATGGGGTAAAATAGTATCATTAACCTCATCTTGAAGAATTTATTGTTAGCTAATCTCCACACCAAAGATGGAACTCGAATTTACAATTCTGAGATCAAGAGTCCTTTGTTTTACTAAATGAACCAACCCCATTAACTTTATTTTTTAAAATTTTATTTATTTATATTTATTTTTTATTTTCAGCATAACAGTATTCATTATTTTTGCACCACACCCAGTGCTCCATGCAATCCGTGCCCTCTATAATACCCACCACCTGGTACCCCAACCTCCCACCCTGCCCCGCCACTTCAAACCCCTCAGATTGTTTTTCAGAGTCCATAGTCTCTCATGGTTCACCTCCCCTTCCAATTTCCCCCAACTCCCTTCTTCTCCTATCTAACTCCCCATGTCCTCCATGCTATTTTTTATGCTCCACAAATAAGTGAAACCATATGACTGACTCTCTGCTTGACTTATTTCACTCAGCATAATCTCTTCCAGTCCCGTCCATGTTGCTACAAAAGTTGGGTC